>NW_027662231.1:0-140000 GCF_963422515.1 Blennius ocellaris
TGCGTTGGGCGCCATGCATGCAGTGATTTCCAAGTCCAACGCGGCTCCAAGAACACTCCAACAGCTCCACACCAACTACAAAGCCCAGCATAGGATGAGAAGTAAAATATGTAAGCCAACATGCTGTCACCATTGAAATACTGATCTAGTAGAAACACTCACCTGGCTCCAAACTGTTTGGCCTTGATGTCCATGAGAAACATCCATGTGGCTCTAAATCATTGGTCGTGAGGCTGATGTCACCTAGAGAACAGAATAAATGTTTAGTCAATCATCATTGAAACAAACATCCAGTAGAAACACTCACCTGACTCTGAAGCATTTAGCCTCCACCTCCAGTTGAAACACTCACCTGGCTCCAAACGGTTGGCCATTGGTCTGTTGACACAAGAACAGAAAATAATGCAAGTTAAAATATCACCATTGAAATACATATCCAGAAGAAACTCACCTGGCTCCAAAGTATTTGGCCTTGACTTGCAGTATAAAAACACACCTGGCTGAATAGCGTTGGCCTTTCAGCTGATGTCACCTGGAGAAAAGAAATTAAGTCAAATATCATTGAAACACCTCTAGTAGAAACGCTCACCTGGCTCCAAACGGTTGGCCTCCACCTCCAGTAGAAACTCATCTGGCTCCAAACTGTTGGCCATTAGGCTGATGTCACCTGGAGAACAGAACAAATGTTTTCATAGTCATTGAAATAAACATCCAGTACAAACACTCACCTGACTCCAAAGCATTTAAGCTCGACAACTCGAAATTGTAGGCCATTCGGGTGATGACACCTGGAGAACAGAAGGAATCAAGTCAAAATATCACCATTGAAATAAACATCCAGTAGAAACGCTCACCTGGCTCCAGACCGCTTGACCTTGATTTCTAAGAGAAACACCCACATGGCCATTAGGTTGATGATCTAAAGACTTGGGAGAAACCTTTTTAAAACATTGTCACTGTAGTGACTTAACAAAAAAACGTCTCACTGAAGTTCAAGTTATGACAATATGGATATGAATATATGATACAATACGTTCAAAAATATGCAACCCCAATTCACCTCCTTTCTCCTCTACCACATAGGATAAAATAAAACCTTCCAGTCAAGCCACAAGTGACATTAGCAAAAAGGCATTGCAGGATAGAGTTCCTACAGTCATCAAAATACACATCCAGGAGATTCACTCGCACCTGATGACCTACGGTTCCAATGCCTTAGGCATCTCTGCACCACTCAGGACAACACCTGCCTTGATACATGGGATTTGAATCTTGGTTATATTTGGCCACTTTGCCAGCCCATCTGGCGTCACCATGCTTTCAATGATAACCTGCATATTCTCCTGGTTTCAGAACCTCTTGAACAGGACAGAAGTTCTTGCTGCCCAAACCAGCCATCTCCAAACCAGTTGAGCAGCCTGGAATGACTGCCTCCTACCCCATGGTTAAAAGGAAGATTTCACTCCAGTGATGTTCACCTTCTGCATTAGATGACCAGAGCAAAATGTGGACAAGCTTCCCAGGTCAGAGAAGGCAAAAGTTCCCATCATGACACTTCCAAGTTGTTTTCACTCATGGAAGAATGGATGGGATACACCAGTCCTCCAACTCCTTTATGTCCACATGCCTGGAGTGAAAATTGTTGGCCTGCTTTCCTTTTCTGCCATGTGGTCATGAGATTCACTCCATTGGACATTCTCCTTCATTCTCACATCCTCCCTTTTGTGTGATAGTTTGAGTCCTCAATGTCCAGGAATTTCCAAGGTTGAGTTGCTGGATTTAAGGCTCTGACAGATGTCATTTTACTTCTTCAAATTATAGCTCATTACTTTTTAAGCAGCTTGGGAACATCCAGTATCTGGCATTTGATGAATCCTTTTTGCAGTTGTTGCAGTAATGTTTCCTTCCAAGTCAAGCAGCTCTTCCATCTTAGTTATTCTTCCTGCTCCTCCAAAGCAGACCTTTATTTAAAAATGCAGCATGAGAAATGCATGCAGCAGTGCTGCATTTGACACTTTTGCCCATTGGTTGTCAACATTTGAAACATCATAATGTGCATCACCTTCATTGTTTGAAACCCAGTTGCACCTCAAACGCATTCCTCGTTGAACACTTTTGCTTTCAAACAATTTTCAGTTTTTTTTTGTTTTAATCGGGGGAAATGAAACCCAACAAACTTTCACATACGCATGCAGCATCATTGCACAAACAAATCAGCTCCGTCACCATTTTCTTTTTAACAATTTGTTTGACGTGAAACCTTGGCTGCCATCCCCTATGCTGGCTGCTAGGTTC
Organism: Blennius ocellaris; assembly: GCF_963422515.1. Lineage (NCBI taxonomy): Eukaryota > Metazoa > Chordata > Actinopteri > Blenniiformes > Blenniidae > Blennius > Blennius ocellaris. The sequence goes on from NW_027662231.1 coordinate 2,296, forward strand.
AGCTGAGCCTTTCACATTTAGCCACAGACCCCTCAGCAGTCAGTTGACTGTTTTTTCAGTGTTTATTCCCACACCATCAGCGATGGACACACCAGAGTCAATAGGGACATTAGACATAGCGCTGCATGCCTCCATGGTAACCATGAAGTAAAACTTCAGTGTCAGTCAGTCAAAAAGTCCTGTAACTTGCTACAGCAACCAATGCATTGGATTAACCACTACCCTTCAAAATACAAGTGCATATGATTTTTATTTGTATAATGGGATGCTACACGCAATTATACCTCCTTGCTTTGGACGCCATGCATGCATTGATTTTCCAGTCCAACACTACTCCAACATGACTCCACCCTCCAACTCCAAAGCCCAGCATAGGAGGAGAAGTGAAAGCTGTAAATCAAAATGCTGTGACCATTGAAATACACATCTAGTAGATCAACTCACCTGGATCCAAAGCATTTGGCCTCCACCGCCAGTAGAACCATTCACCTGACTCCAAAACATTGGCCATTAGACTGATGTCACCTGAAGAACAAAAAGAATTAAGTCAAATTATTAACCATTTAAATGTATATCCAGTAGAAACACTCACCTGGCTCCAAACGGTTGGCCATTGTCTGGTGACACCTGAACAGAAAATAATGCAAGTTAAAATATCACCATTGAAATACACATCCAGGAGAAACTCACCTGGCTCCCAAGTATTTGGCCGTGACATGCAGTATAAAAACACACCTGGAGCCTTTCAGCTGATGTCACCTGGAGAAAAGAAATTAAGTCAAAAATCATTGAAACACCTCCAGAAGAAACACTCACCTGGCTCCAAACTGTTAGCCATTAGGCTGATGTCACCTGGAGAAAAACATTTTTACAAAGATACTCTCACCATTGAAATGTACATCTAATTGAAACACTCACCTGGCTCCAAACCATTTGGCCTTGATGTCCAAGAGAATCACTTATGTGGCGCCAAATAATTGGCCATTAGGCTGATGTCACCTAGAGAACAGAATAAATGTTAGTCAATCATTGAAATACACATCCAGTAGAAACTCACCTGACTCCAAAGCATTTAAGCTCCATGTCTTAAACACCAACTCGAAATTGTTTGCCATTAGCATGACGACACCTGGAGAACAGAAAAGGAATTGAGTCACAATATCACCATTGAACTGCATATCCAGTAGAAACCCTCACCTGGCTCAAAATCATTGGCTGACGACACCTGAAGAACAGACTTGAGAGAGTTTTTACAACATTGTCACCGTCACGACTTCTAACCAAAAAAAAAAGTCAGAGGCTGAAGTTGGAATTATGCACCGCTGACTCGTTCCACAGAACACCCCACTTGTGTTCTTTACAGTGTACAGGTTTATTTGGATTGTCAGGCAGAGAAGGAACAACATCTTTCTCACTAAAGTTTAAGTTATGGACAATATGGATATTTGAATATACAATGATACATTCAACAAAAATACCCAATCCCAAGTCACCCTCCTTTACCTCTGCCACACAGGACAATATAAACCTTCCAATCAACCCACATCGGCAACCCCCCATGTGACAGCAGTAAAAAAAATATTGCATGATACAGTTCCTACAGTCACCATCAAAATACACATCAAGATACGGAACTGATGACCTCCCAAGGTTCCAATTCCTTAGGCTTCACTGCACCACTCAGGAGGACAACACCTGCCTTGATGCATGGAATTTGAATCTTTGATACATTTGGCCATTTTGCTGGCTCCTCTGATGTCGCCATGCTTTCAGTATTGACCTGCATATTTCTCCTGTTTCAGAACCTCTTGAACAGGACAGAAGTTCTTGCTGCCCAAACCAGCCATCTCCAAACCAGTTAAAGAGCAGCGTGGGATCACTGCCTCCCACCCCATGGTTAAAATGAAGATTTCACTCCAGTGATGTTCCCCTTCTGCATTAGATGACCAGAGCAAAAGGTGGACTAAATTCCTGGGTCTGAGAAGGCAAAAGTTCCCATGATGTCACTTCCAAGTTGCCTTCACTCTCACAAAAGAATGGATGGGATACACCAGTCCTCCAACTCCTTTGTGTCCACATGCCTGGGGTGAAAATTGTTTGCTTGCTTTCCTTTTCCTCCATGTGGTTATGAGATTCACTCGATTGGATATTTTCCTTCATTCTCACATCCTCCCGTTTGTGTGATAGTTTGAGTCCTCCATGTCCATTAATTTCCAAGGTTGAGTTGCTGGATTTAAGGTTCCGACAGTCAGTTTGCTTTTCAAAATAAGAGCTCATTGCTTTTTAAGAGGCTTGGGAACATCCAGTTTCTGTAGCATTTGACTGATGGTTTTGCAGTTGTTGCAGTAAGGTTTGCTTCCAAGTCAAGCAGCTCTTCCTCAGTTATTCCTCCTGCTCCTCCAAAGCATGCCTTTCATTTAAAAATGCAGCACAAGCAATGCATGCAGCCTTTTCAGCATCTGCTCTTACTGCAGTAGAAGGGGCTGGATTTTACACTTTTATCCATTGATTGGTCAACAACATTTGAACCACCACCATAATTATGTGCCTCACCTTCATTGTTTGCAACCCAGTTGCACCTCAGAAATACATTTGTTGAACACCGTTGTTACTTTAAAACATCTTTCAGGTTCTCTTTTTTAAATAAGGTCAAATTAAACCCAACAAACTTTCATGTATGCATGTGGCATCATCGCAAAACCCAAGCAGCTCTGTCACCATTTTTGTTTTAACAAATCGTTCAACACAAAACCTTGGATGCCATCCCCTATGCTGGCTGCTAGGTGCAGTTTAGCCGTTGCTGAGGGGTTTGTGGCTAAATGTGAAAGGCTGACAACTGTCAGTCAGTGGAATAATTTGTTTATTCAGTGTTTATTCCCACAATATCATCGTCATCAGCGGCAGACACACCAGAGTCAATGGGGACATCAATCATAGCGCTGCATGCCTCCATGGTAACCAGTAAGTAAAAGTACAGTGTCAAAAAGGTCTGCAACTTGCTGCAGCAACCAATGCATTGGATTAACAACTCTCCTTCAAAATATAAGCGCATATGATTTTTATTTCGACGTATTGTGTGACGCTACATGGAAATCTATCTCCTTTTGTTGGGCGCCGTGCATGCAGTGATTTTCAAGTCCAACGCGGCTCCAAGAACACTCCAACACGACCCCACACTCCAACGCCAAAGCCCAGCATAGGAAGAGAAGTGAAAAATGCAAAACAACATGGTGTGACCATTTAAATACATATCTAGTAGATAGACTCACCTGGATCCAAAGCATTTGGCCTCTACCGCCAGTAGAACCACTCACCTGACTCCAAATCATTGGCCATTAGACTGATGTCACCTGGAAAACAGAAAGGGAATTGGGTGAAATTGTTAACCATTGAAATGCATATCCAGTAGAAACACTCACCTGGCTCTGAAGCGTTTAGCCTCCACCTCCAGTAGAAGCACTCACCTGGCTCCAAACGGTCGGCCATTGTCTGGTGACACCTGGAGAACAGAAAATAATGCAAGTTAAAATACCATTGAAATACACCTCCAGGAGAAACACTCCCCTGGCTGCGAACTGTTGGCCATTAGGCTGATGTCACCTGGAGAACAGAGGAAGAGAAAAACATTTTTACAAAGATACCATCACCATTGAAATGCACAGCCAATTGAAAGACTCACCTGGCTCCAAACGGTCGGCCATTGGTCTAGTGACACCTAGAGAACAGAAAACAATGCACGTTAAAATACACCTCCAGGAGAAAGTCACCTGGCTCGAAACTGTTGGCCATTAGGCTGATGTCACCTGGAGAACAGAAAACAATGCAAGTTAAAATACACCTCCAGGAGAAACACTCACCTGGCTCCAAACGGTCGGCCATTGGTCTAGTGACACCTGGAGAACAGAAAACAATGCAAGTTAAAATACACCTCCAGGAGAAACTCACCTGGCTCCAAACGGTCGGCCATTGGTCTAGTGACACCTGGAGAACAGAAAACAATGCACGTTAAAATACACCTCCAGGAGAAAGTCACCTGGCTCCAAACGGTCGGCCATTGGTCTAGTGACACCTAGAGAACAGAAAACAATGCACGTTAAAATACACCTCCAGGAGAAAGTCACCTGGCTCCAAACTGTTGGTCATTAGGCTGATGTCACCTGGAGAACAGAAAACAATGCACGTTAAAATACACCTCCAGGAGAAACTCACCTGGCTCCAAACGGTCGGCCATTGGTCTAGTGACACCTGGAGAACAGAAAACAATGCACGTTAAAATACACCTCCAGGAGAAACACTCACCTGGCTCCAAACGGTCGGCCATTGGTCTAGTGACACCTGGAGAACAGAAAACAATGCACGTTAAAATACACCTCCAGGAGAAAGTCACCTGGCTCCAAACGGTCGGCCATTGGTCTAGTGACACCTAGAGAACAGAAAACAATGCACGTTAAAATACACCTCCAGGAGAAACACTCACCTGGCTCCAAACGGTCGGCCATTGGTCTAGTGACACCTGGAGAACAGAAAACAATGCAAGTTAAAATACACCTCCAGGAGAAACACTCACCTGGCTCCAAACGGTCGGCCATTGGTCTAGTGACACCTGGAGAACAGAAAACAATGCAAGTTAAAATACATCTCCAGGAGAAACTCACCTGGCTCCAAACGGTCGGCCATTGGTCTAGTGACACCTGGAGAACAGAAAACAATGCAAGTTAAAATACACCTCCAGGAGAAACTCACCTGGCTCCAAACGGTCGGCCATTGGTCTAGTGACACCTGGAGAACAGAAAACAATGCAAGTTAAAATACACCACCAGGAGAAAGATACCTGGCTCCAAACGGTCGGCCATTGGTCTAGTGACACCTAGAGAACAGAAAACAATGCACGTTAAAATACACCTCCAGGAGAAACTCACCTGGCTCCAAACGGTCGGCCATTGGTCTAGTGACACCTAGAGAACAGAAAACAATGCACGTTAAAATACACCTCCAGGAGAAAGTCACCTGGCTCGAAACTGTTGGCCATTAGGCTGATGTCACCTGGAGAACAGAAAACAATGCAAGTTAAAATACACCTCCAGGAGAAACTCACCTGGCTCCAAACTGTCGGCCATTGGTCTAGTGACACCTAGAGAACAGAAAACAATGCAAGTTAAAATACACCTCCAGGAGAAACTCACCTGGCTCCAAACGGTCGGCCATTGGTCTAGTGACACCTAGAGAACAGAAAACAATGCAAGTTAAAATACACCTCCAGGAGAAACACTCACCTGGCTCCAAACGGTCGGCCATTGGTCTAGTGACACCTAGAGAACAGAAAACAATGCACGTTAAAATACACCTCCAGGAGAAAGTCACCTGGCTCCAAACTGTTGGTCATTAGGCTGATGTCACCTGGAGAACAGAAAACAATGCACGTTAAAATACACCTCCAGGAGAAACTCACCTGGCTCCAAACGGTCGGCCATTGGTCTAGTGACACCTGGAGAACAGAAAACAATGCACGTTAAAATACACCTCCAGGAGAAACACTCACCTGGCTCCAAACGGTCGGCCATTGGTCTAGTGACACCTGGAGAACAGAAAACAATGCACGTTAAAATACACCTCCAGGAGAAAGTCACCTGGCTCCAAACGGTCGGCCATTGGTCTAGTGACACCTAGAGAACAGAAAACAATGCACGTTAAAATACACCTCCAGGAGAAACACTCACCTGGCTCCAAACGGTCGGCCATTGGTCTAGTGACACCTGGAGAACAGAAAACAATGCAAGTTAAAATACACCTCCAGGAGAAACACTCACCTGGCTCCAAACGGTCGGCCATTGGTCTAGTGACACCTGGAGAACAGAAAACAATGCAAGTTAAAATACATCTCCAGGAGAAACTCACCTGGCTCCAAACGGTCGGCCATTGGTCTAGTGACACCTGGAGAACAGAAAACAATGCAAGTTAAAATACACCTCCAGGAGAAACTCACCTGGCTCCAAACGGTCGGCCATTGGTCTAGTGACACCTGGAGAACAGAAAACAATGCAAGTTAAAATACACCACCAGGAGAAAGATACCTGGCTCCAAACGGTCGGCCATTGGTCTAGTGACACCTAGAGAACAGAAAACAATGCACGTTAAAATACACCTCCAGGAGAAACACTCACCTGGCTCCAAACGGTCGGCCATTGGTCTAGTGACACCTGGAGAACAGAAAACAATGCACGTTAAAATACACCTCCAGGAGAAACACTCACCTGGCTCCAAACGGTCGGCCATTGGTCTAGTGACACCTGGAGAACAGAAAACAATGCAAGTTAAAATACACCTCCAGGAGAAAGTCACCTGGCTCCAAACGGTCGGCCATTGGTCTAGTGACACCTAGAGAACAGAAAACAATGCACGTTAAAATACACCACCAGGAGAAAGCTACCTGGCTCCAAACGGTCGGCCATTGGTCTAGTGACACCTGGAGAACAGAAAACAATGCACGTTAAAATACACCTCCAGGAGAAACACTCACCTGGCTCCAAACGGTCGGCCATTGGTCTAGTGACACCTGGAGAACAGAAAACAATGCACGTTAAAATACACCTCCAGGAGAAACACTCACCTGGCTCCAAACGGTCGGCCATTGGTCTAGTGACACCTGGAGAACAGAAAACAATGCAAGTTAAAATACACATCCAGGAGAAACACTCACCTGGCTCCAAACGGTCGGCCATTGGTCTAGTGACACCTAGAGAACAGAAAACAATGCAAGTTAAAATACACCTCCAGGAGAATCACTCACCTGGCTCCAAACGGTCGGCCATTGGTCTAGTGACACCTGGAGAACAGAAAACAATGCACGTTAAAATACACCTCCAGGAGAAACACTCACCTGGCTCCAAACGGTCGGCCATTGGTCTAGTGACGCCTAGAGAACAGAAAACAATGCACGTTAAAATACACCTCCACGAGAAAGTCACCTGGCTCCAAACTGTTGGCCATTAGGCTGATGTCACCTGGAGAACAGAAAACAATGCACGTTAAAATACACCTCCAGGAGAAACTCACCTGGCTCCAAACGGTCGGCCATTGGTCTAGTGACACCTAGAGAACAGAAAACAATGCAAGTTAAAATACACCTCCAGGAGAAACTCACCTGGCTCCAAATGGTCGGCCATTGGTCTAGTGACACCTAGAGAACAGAAAACAATGCACGTTAAAATACACCTCCAGGAGAAAGTCACCTGGCTCCAAACGGTCGGCCATTGGTCTAGTGACACCTGGAGAACAGAAAACAATGCAAGTTAAAATACACCTCCAGGAGAAACACTCACCTGGCTCCAAACGGTCGGCCATTGGTCTAGTGACACCTGGAGAACAGAAAACAATGCACGTTAAAATACACCTCCAGGAGAAACACTCACCTGGCTCCAAACGGTCGGCCATTGGTCTAGTGACACCTGGAGAACAGAAAACAATGCACGTTAAAATACACCTCCAGGAGAAAGTCACCTGGCTCCAAACGGTCGGCCATTGGTCTAGTGACACCTGGAGAACAGAAAACAATGCACGTTAAAATACACCTCCAGGAGAAACACTCACCTGGCTCCAAACGGTCGGCCATTGGTCTAGTGACACCTAGAGAACAGAAAACAATGCACGTTAAAATACACCTCCACGAGAAAGTCACCTGGCTCCAAACTGTTGGCCATTAGGCTGATGTCACCTGGAGAACAGAAAACAATGCACGTTAAAATACACCTCCAGGAGAAACTCACCTGGCTCCAAACGGTCGGCCATTGGTCTAGTGACACCTAGAGAACAGAAAACAATGCAAGTTAAAATACACCTCCAGGAGAAACTCACCTGGCTCCAAATGGTCGGCCATTGGTCTAGTGACACCTAGAGAACAGAAAACAATGCACGTTAAAATACACCTCCAGGAGAAACATTCACCTGGCTCCAAACGGTCGGCCATTGGTCTAGTGACACCTAGAGAACAGAAAACAATGCACGTTAAAATACACCTCCAGGAGAAAGTCACCTGGCTCGAAACTGTTGGCCATTAGGCTGATGTCACCTGGAGAACAGAAAACAATGCAAGTTAAAATACACCTCCAGGAGAAACACTCACCTGGCTCCAAACGGTCGGCCATTGGTCTAGTGACACCTGGAGAACAGAAAACAATGCAAGTTAAAATACACCTCCAGGAGAAACTCACCTGGCTCCAAACGGTCGGCCATTGGTCTAGTGACACCTGGAGAACAGAAAACAATGCACGTTAAAATACACCTCCAGGAGAAAGTCACCTGGCTCCAAACGGTCGGCCATTGGTCTAGTGACACCTAGAGAACAGAAAACAATGCACGTTAAAATACACCTCCAGGAGAAAGTCACCTGGCTCGAAACTGTTGGCCATTAGGCTGATGTCACCTGGAGAACAGAAAACAATGCAAGTTAAAATACACCTCCAGGAGAAACTCACCTGGCTCCAAACTGTCGGCCATTGGTCTAGTGACACCTAGAGAACAGAAAACAATGCAAGTTAAAATACACCTCCAGGAGAAACTCACCTGGCTCCAAACGGTCGGCCATTGGTCTAGTGACACCTAGAGAACAGAAAACAATGCAAGTTAAAATACACCTCCAGGAGAAACACTCACCTGGCTCCAAACGGTCGGCCATTGGTCTAGTGACACCTAGAGAACAGAAAACAATGCACGTTAAAATACACCTCCAGGAGAAAGTCACCTGGCTCCAAACTGTTGGTCATTAGGCTGATGTCACCTGGAGAACAGAAAACAATGCACGTTAAAATACACCTCCAGGAGAAACTCACCTGGCTCCAAACGGTCGGCCATTGGTCTAGTGACACCTGGAGAACAGAAAACAATGCACGTTAAAATACACCTCCAGGAGAAACACTCACCTGGCTCCAAACGGTCGGCCATTGGTCTAGTGACACCTGGAGAACAGAAAACAATGCACGTTAAAATACACCTCCAGGAGAAACACTCACCTGGCTCCAAACGGTCGGCCATTGGTCTAGTGACGCCTAGAGAACAGAAAACAATGCACGTTAAAATACACCTCCACGAGAAAGTCACCTGGCTCCAAACTGTTGGCCATTAGGCTGATGTCACCTGGAGAACAGAAAACAATGCACGTTAAAATACACCTCCAGGAGAAACTCACCTGGCTCCAAACGGTCGGCCATTGGTCTAGTGACACCTAGAGAACAGAAAACAATGCAAGTTAAAATACACCTCCAGGAGAAACTCACCTGGCTCCAAATGGTCGGCCATTGGTCTAGTGACACCTAGAGAACAGAAAACAATGCACGTTAAAATACACCTCCAGGAGAAAGTCACCTGGCTCCAAACGGTCGGCCATTGGTCTAGTGACACCTGGAGAACAGAAAACAATGCAAGTTAAAATACACCTCCAGGAGAAACACTCACCTGGCTCCAAACGGTCGGCCATTGGTCTAGTGACACCTGGAGAACAGAAAACAATGCACGTTAAAATACACCTCCAGGAGAAAGTCACCTGGCTCCAAACGGTCGGCCATTGGTCTAGTGACACCTGGAGAACAGAAAACAATGCACGTTAAAATACACCTCCAGGAGAAACACTCACCTGGCTCCAAACGGTCGGCCATTGGTCTAGTGACACCTGGAGAACAGAAAACAATGCACGTTAAAATACACCTCCAGGAGAAAGTCACCTGGCTCCAAACGGTCGGCCATTGGTCTAGTGACACCTGGAGAACAGAAAACAATGCACGTTAAAATACACCTCCAGGAGAAACACTCACCTGGCTCCAAACGGTCGGCCATTGGTCTAGTGACACCTAGAGAACAGAAAACAATGCACGTTAAAATACACCTCCACGAGAAAGTCACCTGGCTCCAAACTGTTGGCCATTAGGCTGATGTCACCTGGAGAACAGAAAACAATGCACGTTAAAATACACCTCCAGGAGAAACTCACCTGGCTCCAAACGGTCGGCCATTGGTCTAGTGACACCTAGAGAACAGAAAACAATGCAAGTTAAAATACACCTCCAGGAGAAACTCACCTGGCTCCAAATGGTCGGCCATTGGTCTAGTGACACCTAGAGAACAGAAAACAATGCACGTTAAAATACACCTCCAGGAGAAACATTCACCTGGCTCCAAACGGTCGGCCATTGGTCTAGTGACACCTAGAGAACAGAAAACAATGCACGTTAAAATACACCTCCAGGAGAAAGTCACCTGGCTCGAAACTGTTGGCCATTAGGCTGATGTCACCTGGAGAACAGAAAACAATGCAAGTTAAAATACACCTCCAGGAGAAACACTCACCTGGCTCCAAACGGTCGGCCATTGGTCTAGTGACACCTGGAGAACAGAAAACAATGCAAGTTAAAATACACCTCCAGGAGAAAGTCACCTGGCTCCAAACGGTCGGCCATTGGTCTAGTGACACCTGGAGAACAGAAAACAATGCACGTTAAAATACACCTCCAGGAGAAAGTCACCTGGCTCCAAACGGTCGGCCATTGGTCTAGTGACACCTAGAGAACAGAAAACAATGCACGTTAAAATACACCTCCAGGAGAAACTCACCTGGCTCCAAACGGTCGGCCATTGGTCTAGTGACACCTAGAGAACAGAAAACAATGCACGTTAAAATACACCTCCAGGAGAAACTCACCTGGCTCCAAACGGTCGGCCATTGGTCTAGTGACACCTAGAGAACAGAAAACAATGCACGTTAAAATACACCTCCAGGAGAAACACTCACCTGGCTCCAAACGGTCGGCCATTGGTCTAGTGACACCTGGAGAACAGAAAACAATGCAAGTTAAAATACACCTCCAGGAGAAAGTCACCTGTCTCCAAACTGTTGGCCATTAGGCTGATGTCACCTGGAGAACAGAAAACAATGCACGTTAAAATACACCTCCAGGAGAAAGTCACCTGTCTCCAAACTGTTGGCCATTAGGCTGATGTCACCTGGAGAACAGAAAACAATGCACGTTAAAATACACCTCCAGGAGAAACTCACCTGGCTCCAAACGGTCGGCCATTGGTCTAGTGACACCTAGAGAACAGAAAACAATGCACGTTAAAATACACCTCCAGGAGAAACTCACCTGGCTCCAAACGGTCGGCCATTGGTCTAGTGACACCTAGAGAACAGAAAACAATGCACGTTAAAATACACCTCCAGGAGAAACACTCACCTGGCTCCAAACTGTTGGCCATTAGGCTGATGTCACCTGGAGAACAGAAAACAATGCACGTTAAAATACACCTCCAGGAGAAAGTCACCTGTCTCCAAACTGTTGGCCATTAGGCTGATGTCACCTGGAGAACAGAAAACAATGCACGTTAAAATACACCTCCAGGAGAAACTCACCTGGCTCCAAACGGTCGGCCATTGGTCTAGTGACACCTAGAGAACAGAATACAATGCACGTTAAAATACACCTCCAGGAGAAACACTCACCTGGCTCCAAACGGTCGGCCATTGGTCTAGTGACACCTGGAGAACAGAAAACAATGCACGTTAAAATACACCTCCAGGAGAAAGTCACCTGGCTCCAAACGGTCGGCCATTGGTCTAGTGACACCTAGAGAACAGAAAACAATGCACGTTAAAATACACCTCCAGGAGAAACTCACCTGGCTCCAAACTGTTGGCCATTAGGCTGATGTCACCTGGAGAACAGAAAACAATGCACGTTAAAATACACCTCCAGGAGAAACACTCACCTGGCTCCAAACGGTCGGCCATTGGTCTAGTGACACCTGGAGAACAGAAAACAATGCACGTTAAAATACACCTCCAGGAGAAAGTCACCTGTCTCCAAACTGTTGGCCATTAGGCTGATGTCACCTGGAGAACAGAAAACAATGCACGTTAAAATACACCTCCAGGAGAAACACTCACCTGGCTCCAAACGGTCGGCCATTGGTCTAGTGACACCTAGAGAACAGAATACAATGCACGTTAAAATACACCTCCAGGAGAAACACTCACCTGGCTCCAAACGGTCGGCCATTGGTCTAGTGACACCTGGAGAACAGAAAACAATGCACGTTAAAATACACCTCCAGGAGAAACACTCACCTGGCTCCAAACGGTCGGCCATTGGTCTAGTGACACCTAGAGAACAGAATACAATGCACGTTAAAATACACCTCCAGGAGAAACACTCACCTGGCTCCAAACGGTCGGCCATTGGTCTAGTGACACCTGGAGAACAGAAAACAATGCACGTTAAAATACACCTCCAGGAGAAACACTCACCTGGCTCCAAACGGTCGGCCATTGGTCTAGTGACACCTGGAGAACAGAAGAAGAGAAAAACATTTTGACAAAGATACCATCACCATTGAAATGCACATCCAATTGAAACACTCACCTGGCTCCAAACAGTTTGGCCTTGATGTCCAAGAGAATCACTCATGTGGCGCCAAATCATTGGCCATTAGGCTGATTTCACAGAAAAGACTTGAGAAACATTTTTAAAACAATCAAAATACACATCCAGGAGATGCACTCACAACTGATGACCTCCCAAGGTTCTAATTCCTTAGGCGTCTCTGCACCATTCAGCAGGTCAACACCTGCCTTATGTGTGGGATTTGAATCTTGGCTATATTTAATTGGCTCCTCTGTCACCATGCTTTCAGTGATAACCTGTATATTCTCCCATTTCAGAATCTCCTGAACAGGACAGAAGTTATTGTTGCCCAAACCAGCTAAGGAGCAGCCTGGACATGGTTCCTAAAAGGAAGCCAGCCACTCCAGTAATGTTCCCCTTCTACACAAGATGGCAAGAGCAGAATGAGGATGAGCTTCCCAGGTCCGAGAAGGCACAAGTTCCCATGACATTTCCCAAAGCTGCCTTCAATCACAGGAAGAATGGATGGGATACACCAGTCCTCTTGTCCCTGTAGGTCCACAAGCCTTCGGTGAAACCAGTTGGCCCGCTTTCATTTTCCTCCTGGTGGTCATGATTAGACAGTGGATCAGATCAAGGTTCAATCCATTGGAAATGCATCCGCCTGTTTGTTGTGTGAAAGATGCAAATCTTCCATGTCCACAGACTTTCAAGCTGAAGGTTCCGACAGGTGCCATTCTACTTTTCCAAATAGGAGCACGTTGCATTTGAGGTGGATTGTGAGGAACATCCAGCATTTGAGGCAAACAGATCATTTTGCAGCTTTTTCAGGTACTTTGTTTCCAAGTCAAGCTGCTTTTTCTTCTCAGTTCCTCCAAAGCATGCCTTTCCTTTAAGAAATGTATGCCACTTTTTCCGCTTTGTTGGAATCATTTTCATGTGCTTCATTGTTTGAAACCCACACTTTCCCCCTCAGAAATGTATTTCTCGTTTAACCAAGTTTCAGGTTTTGTTTTAATCAGGCAACATGAAACCTAACAAAATTTCTTGTACGCATTTGGCTTCACTGCACACGCAAATCACCTTTGTCAGAGCATTTTGTGCCATTGATTGATTGACATGAAACCTTTGATGTGTCCCCTATACTGGCTGCTCAGTCTTTCTGAAGTTGAGGTTTTCGCCTTTTGCCGCAAAACCCTTGTCAGTTGAATCACCCTTTCCCCCCCCCCCCCCCCCCATCATTTATTCTGACACCATCACTGCGGTCAGCAGTGGACACATCAGAATCAGTGGCAGTGTCACACATGGCGCTGCATGCCTCCATGGTAACCAGGAAGTAAAAGTTCAGCGTCGAAAAGTCAGTGTAGTCAGTCAAATACGTCAGTTTGGAACTCACAATAGCAACCAATGCATTGACTTTACAACCATCCTTCAAAACATATATGCACATTATTTTTATTTGGCCATGTATTGTGTGACAATACTACCTCCTTTCATTGGGTGCTGTACATTCACAGGAGGAAAAGTAGAAACATTTTAAACATACAATCACCATTTAAATGCACATCCAGGAGAAACTCACCTGGCTTTACAGCATTTGGCTTTGACATCCAGTATCAAAACTCATGCTATGCAACCCCTGGATAGCGTTGGCCTTTAAGCTGATGTCACCTGGAGAACAGAAAAAATGTTTAGTCAGCATATTGCCATTGAAATATACATCCAGTAGAAACACTCACCGGAATTTAAAGTGTTTAAGGTAGTCGTCCAGAACACTGTTCCCCAGGTGGCATCAGCCTAATTGTCAGCAATTTGAGACTGAGGAAGAGCAGAAAAAATACTTAAACATACTTTCACCATTGAAATGCACATCCAGTAGAAACACTCACCTGGATCCAAACCATTTAGCCTCCAGGTCCAGGATAAACACCCCACTGAGCACGCAATGTCCATAGACATCAAGACACGTCTGTCCAGGCGTGATCTGGACATCAATTTGACAGCTAGAACTAGTTGAGAAATGATACAGAAATATGTAGATTTAAGATACTCAGAATCAGTTGAAAGAGATTCCTCACAAGCTGTTAAGTTCAACTACTTGTATAATTATTGATTTGTCATTAAAATGAGGGAAGCTCATCATCATGACAGGCAAGAGGGGACAACATGTGAAGTTTAATGCAAGACGGCACAATGTCAGAGTTAGAACCATTTCTTACTTTGGTTGCAAGGCATTGAACTTTATAGTCGCCACAGAGAAACTTGCCACTTTGATAATCTTTCATCTTGTGAATACAACTAACTCTGCGAGTTCAAATCCAGTTGAGGTGTTTGAGGACTTTGCTTGTGTGTGCATGGGTTTAATCTAGGTACTCTGGATTCTTCCCACATTCCAAAAACACGCTTTTTAATTGGCAATTCTATGTGCAAGTCCATGTGTGTGTTCTGTGATAGATTGATGACCCGTCTTCGTTCTTTTAAAGCATGTTTAATATCAACGCGTTACCATTGTGTGACCTGGTAATTCTAAACACATGAAACCCAGAATAAACAGGAACAGGAGACTGCTGTAGAATAAGACATTTTATTAAAAGACAGAACAGCTTGCCTCCAATAAGCCAATTGCAATGAGTAAAAAAAAATGGGATGAAACACATCAGGCAAGGAGTGCAATTAATCAATTGATGAACATAAAGGAACAATTAAAGGGAATAACTAATGTGGGGCTACACTACTCAGGGTGCAATTAGAGAGATACCAATAAATGTGGTCTTCGTAAGCCTAAGCAACAATAACTAAAACACCACTACGCCCATAAATTAAAATACTGAAGTTTTCCTAGTCACAATAATCTACAGTGAATAATAAAAAAAAAACAGGATATCCACTCTACATCACCCCCCTTAAGTAAAACGGAAGTCAAGAAAATAAATAAAATGGCCCATCTCAATTAGGAGTTTGAGAAAAACAGCAATTGGCTACTCTAATAGTCTTTACATGTAAACTAAAAGGGAGCACATGAATATACAAAACAAAGCTTTGCAAAAAGAGCATTTTACAAACACCATGTAAAGTAATGCATCAAAAATATACCTTGCCAGACTGAAAGCATCCTTCCCCCATTTGGAGACATGCAGGTGTTTGGGATTTGAATCAAGTCTAACATATTATACATTTTATATATTTATCAAATCTACAACTGAGCTGAAACACTTTACATCATACATTTTAAAATCATGCTTTGAACTGTTTGAAAACGTTTTGTAAGTGAACTCACCTATTAAGCCACCAAACAATTGCTGGCCTCAGCTGCTCTCACTCAGGTGTCTCAGTACAGGAAGAATGGCTCAGGTGAGCTGCCCATCCCTTTTTATAGACTCCGCCCCTCTTCCTGCGGACTTCCTGTCACCACCCTTTCACATCTGACTTCCTGTTTCCACCCTGTCACAGACACCTCCAAGAGAAACACTCACCTCAACTCATCTCATGTTTACTTCTGCCTCCACCAGTGACTCAATTTTCATCATCCAATAGCTCAGGAAAAGATTTTCCTGGACAAGCCCCTCTTCTCTGGAGTGTCCTGAGATGGAAAATTGAAAAGGAGGCAAGCATAACAACCAAACATTTAGATAAGTTAGAACTGGGGGGGGGTATTCCAGAAAGTGCATTTTTTTAAGCTGCAATACAGATCAACTCTGATCTGGATTATTGAGAAAGTGTTTTTTCTATGGATGACCAACACTGAAGTGTAAAATCATCTCTCTCTTTCTCTCTCTCCATCCAACCATACATCCTCCATCCATCCATCCATCCATCATCCACTCATACATCATCCATCCATCCATCCTCCATTCATCCATCCATCCAGCCAATCCAATTCCGTTTGTATTCATATACCACCAAATACATCACAGTAATTTCTAAGTGCTTTTTAAAGACAGAAATGCAACCAAAAAAAATCCACCCATTCATTTGTTTATCCATCCATCCATCCATCCATCCACCCATCCATCCATCTCTACACCTATTCATGCTCCCAAACATTCATCCAATACCCATACATTTATGTATCCATTCATCCATCCATCTCTACACCTATTCATGTTTCCATCCATTCATCCGATATGCATTTCTTTATTTCTCCATCCCTGTCTCATCCATCCATCATTCATTTTTCCAACCATCTATCCATCCATCCATCCATCCATGTTTCTATCCAACCATCCATTAATCCATCCATCCACCCAACCATCACTACGATAACACAGCTGTCTTCATTATTATGAGAGGAAGACATATAAAGTAAACACAAAAGTTACTTCTCCAAATTAATTATTTTTATTTGCAGCAACTCAGTAACTATGATCAATTACTGACTTCAGCAATTTGCTCATCATGGCAGCTGAAATCAATGTTTGCGTTATACACATCCATTAGGTTTTTTTTTGTTTTTTTATTTGAGTTTCCAACCAGACACACCAGGACCAGCTTGCAAGTAGCAAACTGTGTCTGAAGTGTGTCCCTAAAAATACTCTGTAGAGATGATCCTCCAGACAGATGGAAATATGCTCTGTGTAAACAAACATCTTCACTGTCACCACCACCAACACAGCCATCCCACACTCTGACCATCTAAGTAGCATATTTGCACACAGTCCAAGATGACAAGATTCCCCAGCTGGGTGTGGGGGGGGGAGTCAGACCTCTGAATTTTTGTATTAAGCAAGGATTCCAAGGTCTTGCACCAGTAAAAATACAATGCTTCATTAAAAAAGTCCATATTGGCCCAAACAAATTTTTCTGGACGTTCCAGCTCATCATTTGCTGCCCTACTGACACTGTTAATAAACCCTGGGGTCCCTGTAAAGCCTACCAGGGGATCCATGGTTTCAAACGGCCAAACAAAACATCTGTATTTTTCACTTTGTACATTTTTCTCTCACTGATCTGGCCCTTCTGGTTCTGACATGCAGCTTAAATCACTCGCCGGTGCTTTAAAGGAAACCACACTCAGGCCCATATTGGAGCCATTTCCTGTCTCGAGAGTGGGCAAAGGGGTGACCCTCAGTCCCCCCACCCCAGTCTATATATGCACATGAATCTACTCATATGCACATATGTGCTCACACTTTTAAAGACGGCACCCCCACGGGGAGGGCAAGGGCCATCACTTACCATTGCACAGCACTGCACTAACAGAATTATGGGCTCTGTCAATTGTTGCATCTCGCTGGAGAATAATGGCTGGCAAAACATAATTATGTGAAATAGCTTGTGATATTCAAGTGCCCCAGTGTATCTGCACAGGCTGAGAAAAGACAGAATCATGATTTTTTTTTTTTTTTTTTTTTTTGGTTGGGGGGTCATATGGATTGGAAATGAAGATCCTATCAGTTTTCTCACAGTCTGTTGAAATATGTAGAAACTGGATCAGACAAGAGGCCGATAAATGTGGAAATAATTGGAGAATTAAAGGTCACGTGGGAATTTCCCAGCTGGCCGGTGCTGCTCCTGCATCTTGAAGTGCTGCAAACCTGAAAAAGAAGCTTGATGCAGATCCTGTGAAATTATGGTGTGGAGGCTTGTCCTCGGCAATGTCACGCTGCCTGCAAGCCAAAAACAGTAACAAGGAGGAAAGTGAAAGAGAACAAAGACCATGTCTGTTTCAACATCTGCTCTCGGAGCAGCACAATTACAGGAAGCGCTTTGCTTACTGCCCCATTCTCACTGACATGAATAATAAACATAAAAATTAGGTAATATGTCCACGCTCATAATGCAGTCGACTGCAGAGCAGCTTTGCTGCACAGCAGACACTTGAATACTAACATTGAAAGCCTCATATCTGAGGCGCAGATCAGCCAGGAGATGAAAGAAGTCCTTTATCACTTGAATTGGGCTGAAAGATGCCATTGTTTCACCCACATACAGAAAGCGTGACATTTGAAGGAATTTTAATCTGTGAGAATAATCTTGCTTGGATTTCTTTTATTTTTCCCCTCAGAAGAGAAAAAGCTCAAGTTTGGGAAAGATTGCATTGATAGATTTCTTTAGTAGAGTTTTATTATCAGCAGGTGACTATAATTGATAACTTGCAGGATTCAGAGTCACATACACTTAATTGATAATATAAAAGCAACACACTTGTTTTTGCTTCCTTTTTTTATGAGCGGAACTCAAAGATATAAGACTTTTTTCTATATACACAAAAAGTGTATTTGTCTCAAATATTGTTCCCAAATGTGTGTAAATTTGTGTTACTGACCACCTCTCCCTGTCCTCCTGTCCTCCTGTGCTCCTCACAGATCCGTTCCTCGGTTCTCAGTACCTCAATGGAGGAGTGACGGAAAATCATAGCTGATGGTCATGGTTTTTTTAATGTAACATCAACAATTTCTTAAGTCGACAATGAGAAAACCCATCTCGGCACAAAAAGTGTGGTGGGACCGTGGTTTAAGGGTGCGTTCAGGTACCATAAAATAAAAGGAACCAACACACCTGCTCATTGAATCATTGCAACAAAAACTCAACTGCAGAGACGTTACACTATTTTTGTCATTTTCTTTAGTGAAAAGATATAGTGTCAGGAAGTCCCACCCCCTAATAACATTAGATTAAATTACAATGATTGAGTTCTATAGATAATGATGATGAGCAGTTATAAACCCGTAAAGCAATGTTTGCTCTGCCACACACACAGGGACTGCATGCTAATCTTTGCTTTAGTAACTAGCTAACTCACAATCCTATAGAGTTCCCATCAACGACAACATCACACATCTCCCTCAGTTCTTGTTAAACAGGAGGAGCTCTGAGGTGTCTGATACAGATCAGATTAAAATTTCAATAACATAATTATTAACTATATTTGATAATTATCAATCATTATCGATAGTCAAACTGCCAAAACCCAACACAGATGGTACCCCATGCCTGAATACACTACGTAAATGGTACAGAGTGATTATTATGAGGTAAGAAATCCCTACACCAGTTATTGTGATACTGTTTTTTACATCATATTTTATAGCAATTTGGGTCGTTGTTACAAATCAGGCTCTAACAGGCCTTAGTCAAAATAAATAGACTTTCTAAGAATCAGAACAGACCTCAGCAAGTGGTTCTACTGGTCTTTGGTTTGGCTATAATGTTTGGCAAATTGAATTTCATAATAGGCGTCTGCATCCTTCCTTTAGGGATTCAGGGCAAAAAAAACAAAATTGGGAATTCCAAAGCATTTGAATTCAGCTGTAACAGCAAAAAAAACCCGAACAGAAATATTTTAGAGGCAAAAGGTTCATAAGCTGAAGATAGAAAGCAATGTGCCAAAAGTAAAGAAGAGCTTCACTTTACCCCGGACATTTTAACCCTAACCCTAACCCGGAGAAATTGTTTTGTAGCCATTAAAAGCACAGACGTCAATAGCAAATGCTACATAACTCAAAACAAAATAAACAAAATCAAATGATTATCGAATAAATCAGATCTAACTTATATGTTTTCAAAAGTCTAAAATCTGCATTGTCGAGCATAAAAGCATTTGTTTTCTCTTTTGCCTCTAAATTTGTGTGATCCTCCCTTTCCTCTTACGATCCTGCTCCATTTCTGCAGAAAGCCTTTAACAATTGGACCCCTTCACACACTCTCACACACACACACACACACACACACACACACACACACACACACACACACACACACACACACACACACACACACACACACACACACACACACACACACACACACACACACACACACACACTTTCTCGAGGCACAAATGCAATCCGTCCCTGGGTGTTTGCGTGGTGAAGTCAGTAGAGAACTAAGCGGCTCCTCTGGGTGTCTGATGACTCACCTCACCGTTCGTTCTGATTACTCAGCATGTGTGACGCCACCACATCATCTCCCAGTGTGTGTGTGTGTGTGTGTGTGTGTGTGTGTGTGTGTGTGTGTGTGAGATGACTGGTTCAAGGAAGTGACAGGTGAGCAAGGTGCTTGCAGTGAAGCTGGGATTATTTACAATATATACATGATTTAAAGACAAAGAAAGGCTTCTTGGTCATGAAGTCTGAACGCAGGCAGGAAACAGTCAGCCACAGCTCTCAGTCTTTCTCTGGCCTTCAGCAGCTTCACACAGCTGAATTCACTTGGCCGTTCATCATCCAGCCTGAGAGAGGCACGGGGCGAGTCCGACCCATGGGCGTGACCTGCACATACAAACCCCACCTCCCCAGCCAGGCGCACAAGCCTGGAGAGCCAGGGCCGTGACAGTGTGTGTGTGTGCACTACTAAAACGAACAACAACTCCAACTTCTGGCCTGGCATGCTTAACTCCATCATTTTGAGCATTTCTGCCATTATGTGGAAACAGACATGACAAAAATGAGGTGTTTTCACATGAAACGTGGCCATGTAACCAGAATGGCATACAATACGTCCCCCTTACTTATCACACAGTTATTGTTTGTTTTGTGGTCATATTCAAGATGGAGATTGAAGAAAATGTTTTGAAAAAAGACATTAAAGTGTTTGCAGGGTTGAAAGTGTGCAGGTTGGGTGCACATTGAGTGAGTTAATAATCCTGCCCAGATGACTGCTCCCGCTGTTCGCTGCGGTCAGAGGCCGACCGACATTCGCCCCAAAACATGAGACTCGTGGTCAAAGAGGCAGAGTGGTGAACATGGCGGGGGCAGGGGGGCCTTGTGAACTCAATAATCATGTGGGAGGCTGCAGGGTCTCACACACACACACACACACACACACACACACACACACACACACACACACACACACACACACACACACACACACACACACACACACACACACACACACAGGTTGCTGCAGATTACACCTGAAGAGACGTGACCTCCTCAGCCTCTGAATCCAGTTTAATCAATAGAGGTCCGAAATCCCATCGATCAAACCCCCAACTTCCTCAGTTTTGACAGAAAACAAGAAGTAAACTTCAAACAAAGCTGAAGCTCCTCAGCCACTACTCCCATTCTTCGTCATGTTTCACAGTCGCTGACGCTTGTTCGCTGCTCGCTGGGTTTCGTGTTTCTGCTTCACTGACCGAATCCAGCTTGGCTGTATCTGACAACCGGCAATCAAACAGCATTTTGATTGTGTTTCACAGAGCCTCTTGACGGGATTGCAGTGAAAGTCAAGAACGTGTAGCTATAATGTTTCACTGAATCCAGATGAAGGGAAAATACCATCAAGTCGCTGATCAGGGGCTTCAACAGAGATACAGGATGTGAAATTCACTGCAATAGACAGGAAGATAGAAGGAGTAGGATAATAATGGAAATACCTCATTTAATAAACAATTTTGTGATGAGCAGTTTATTACAGTCAGCTGCGTCCTTTAAAGCTGTCTCAATGATCTGCTGTACAGAGAAGAACTCCACAAGCCTGTTGAGATGAGATCCAGGGCTTTATTCACACGTGTGCTCCTTCCACAACCAATGTTTGCATCAATACAGGCGTATATTTCCAGGTATCCTGTCGTAGTTCGAGGAAACAACAGAGAATACCATACATAGTATATATTTACCACGAGCTGTCATCTTTCATGTACAAGCACGACCCTTGTGTATACAGTACAGATTCCTCCGATGCTCTCAGTGCAAAGAGCTTTCACTGGATGGGACTCTGCCTGCAGAGAAATAGTCCCTCACATGCTAATTTAAGAGATGGACTTGGTCTGAAATGCACATTTTGTCTTTATTACCATCATACTTGTGATGCATGGGGAAGAAAAGCCTCTGATGCATTCAAGAAGCCTTTTTTACCTATCTGCATATGTACATGCAGTGAAAGTAAAACACATTAGAATAGACCTCCAAGGCTAACCCTGGACCAGAGCATGTCGGGATGAGAGGAGGAAATCCAGTCGGGAGGGCTCAAATTGAAAATGGATAGCGCCATTAGTCCATACATTGTTAGCAGGAGGAACAAAAGCAACAATAGGATGAGGGAAGGTGGGTGGAGAAGGTTATGTTGTATTGAGGAAGTACATGGAAACTAATCAGAGTCTTCCTGAGTGTCGGTCAGAGATCTGTGACAACAGGACGGCTGCAGTAAACATTTCAGATCCCATCGGCTTCAGACAAGAGCACAACGCCACAATGCCGCTCACACACACACACACACACACACACACACACACACACACACACACACACACACACACACACACACACACACACACACAGAAGGGACTGGCACTCGTTATGTCACGCAGATGAAATGAGTCCCAACGTTTAAACAGAGTGATAATATTTACACTCAGACGTGAAAGGGGTTTTGTGTGCTGCTGCTGGAGAAGGTGTGTGTGTGAGTTGTCTTCAACTGAGTGAGTCAAACACAGCTGTTATACTCAGAGAGAAGAAACCTTGCACAGAGGAAGGTGATTTACTTCACCACCTGTCAGAACCACGTGTCTTCATGATGATTTCTAAGCTATGCTACATAAACAACTTAATAGTTTTCCTTTCTGGGGTTCATCACATGACTTTCCTTCTCTTTTTACAATTTCTTTGGCATGTCCAGCAGACTCTATCTCTCATCACAAATTCAAACAGCCTGACAGGTTGTTATGTTATAGCAAAAAAAAAATGTTTTTAAGTAGAAAATAAAAAAAAACTTTCGTAGCAATTTCAAGGTCAGTTTACAAAACAATGGAGTTCAGAGCCACTGAAAATGCAATTTTTCATGTCTAATTCTGTCTTCATATAAAATGCAAACTGTGACTGCACGTGCGTGTTACAGCCACAGTAAATATTCCTTCTGCACATGCTCAGTAGAGACAGTCAGATCAATGTTTCCTCCCTGGTGTCATGACTCCCAGTCCATGTTCTCCTGGACTTGGTACTTCTATTTTGACAGTCACCATAATAACAATCCAACTTGGTGGTTTTATTTTGACAGTCACTGTAAAATCAATCCAACTTGGTAATTTTATTTTGACAGTCACCATAATAACAATCCAACTTGGTAGTTTTATTTTGACAGTCACCATAATAACAATCCAACTTGGTAGTTTTATTTTGACAGTCACCATAATAACAATCCAACTTGGTTGTCTGTCCACTAGAATGTCCATGTTCTTCCAGTATTAATGTTCAGAGCTCATTGTTTCTACTGTTTTCAAACAAATGGACATCATCTACATGTAAAACCTTTCAGAAAAGAAAAAAGAGAAAAAGAAAAATGTAGATCATCAACTCCATCCTGCTTCCAGTACTGCTGGTTACATTAACTTTTTTCAGTTATTATTAAGTAAGTAAATAGATTAACTTTATTTATATAGCACTTTTCACAGACAGTTGTCACAAAGTGCTTCACAGGTTTGGTAAATCTAAAAGATCATAACTTGAATAAAATGCATTTCACCAATTTAAAAGGATGAAAAGTGAAAAAAATGCAGTTTCTTTGTCTCTATTGAAATACTTGGATTCAACTGTCAATGGTAATGCCCAGCTCTGCTGCCTTCCCCACAAATGCATGTTCCCTACAGATGAAAGCGATTAGTGTTACATGTAGTTAGTGTGAATAGGTGCACAGTCGTTGCATTTTCTGTGGTTTGTGATGAAAAGTGGTCACTCAGGTGTCAGAAGAGGGACACTGGTGGTTTCTGAGCTGTAATCGTGTGGCTGCCCACTGGTAATTACCAGCATGGAGTCCGATACCACTGCTTTTACCCCCCCAGTAGCTCAGTACAAGCCCAGCCTGTCTTCTGAGGATTCATGTGATGGACTTGTGGACGGTTTCAAGATGAGAAAAACTGCGGAAATGAGCCAGATTTAAGTTTAGGAGCTGTGCAGTGATATTGGCTCACAAGGCGTTATTATGAGATTATGTGTGAAAATCCGGCAGAGCGGGTGGTGAAAGTGGACCTGTTTGCGATCAGACTGTGTTTCTGGATCGGGGGTAACTTTTCACATGGCTGCTCACCACTCTCAATGAAATAATCCAGCAGCTGTGTGTCGCTGGAATTGTCATTCTGTAACTCAAACCTCAATGTAATATAAGAGGTCACAAGTGGCTGAGGGGCTTTGTTACTTTCAACTCGGAGCTCCTTGGTAAACAAACTTGTCACTCACTTTCTGTTTTTCATACTTTATTTATTCCTTCAACTCTGAACCAAGTCCGGAAGGTTTCCACTGTTGCATATGTGGCTCTATATGTTGACCACAGTCAATCACTGCAAAGATCAGCAGCACAATGTTTAGTCTATAGCTTTGTATATTGCATAAACAAAGAACAAATAGATAGTACTACTGTTTGCTTAGTTTTCCCTGTACAAGGCAATGGGAAAGGGTTTTAATTTTCCACTCAGTGTAAGATATGTTTCAGTGACCACACAGAACCCCAGCCGGCTGAGAGAGTACTCAGACTCCCGGGAAATGGATTATTTACAGTGAGAGTTGAGCATCACGAGAGGGTTAAGTCCAATTTTTGCTAATTTTACCCAAGAGCACCCGAGAAGATGTCTGTTTA
Source organism: Blennius ocellaris (assembly GCF_963422515.1). NCBI lineage: Eukaryota > Metazoa > Chordata > Actinopteri > Blenniiformes > Blenniidae > Blennius > Blennius ocellaris. The sequence goes on from NW_027662231.1 coordinate 27,192, forward strand.
CATTTCCCTTCTCATTTTTCACTTAGTTCAAATGCTTTTTTTACCTGGTCTCTTTTACTGTTATTCAAAGGGATTACTGTTAACAGCTTAGAGCCAGGGGAGTCAAACTTGAGGAAAGGGTGAAAATATATAAATGTTATAAATAACAATCACATAGTATGCTTCTAATGCAGGGGTGTCAGACACACGTTACCTCAGGGGCCACATAATACAGAAAAGTTTTTTGTAAGTGAGCCCGACTGGTAGTATAGTGCTATAATAACATAGAAATTTATGGCATGTTCACACGTACCTGAGTATTTAAAAAAATGGTGATATTTCTCTGCGTTTCTTGAATTTACACATAAACTAGCAATGACTCTCCACAAACAATGATTCCTGAAAACTCCAGCCACAGTGGAGATTTAGAAAAACTCAGTGTCTCTGGTTGCATCTAAAGAGAGGAGCCGGATATTTACATCACAATTTATGAAACCATGTTGTTTCCAGCACACTGATTGGCTACCATGTCTTCATGCTTCTCGTTACACTGCCCCCTACAGGTTTGACTGCTCATAATAGCTCTGAACCAGGGAGACATGCAGTCTGTGTAAATAAGATATATTTTTGTAAAAGTAGAGGAGGAATATCCATTTATGTAGAAACCCGGGTATGTGTAGATGTGCCCTTAAATTTCCACGTTTTTTGTTTTGGAGAATACGCAATAAAAACTTCCACATTTTTGCAAAAACAAAAAATTACTGAGGACCCAGAACAGAACCCTGTGGTACACAACATATCAAATAATCTGATGTAGACTTCAGCCGCGGTCCCACCATGCAGTCGAACTCTGGAACATTTGTTTTATACAATAAATGAAAGGAAATACATTAAGCATTCAAATAGACTTTTACACATTTCATACACTTTGCACAACCAAAACAAAATGTATTTTAATCACTTTTTGATACACCTTTAACTCTATATTTATCCAACCATTTATCATGGGCCTATATTTCTTATTGTTTTTCATTGGGCTAAATAATCTTTTCATATATAATGGCGTCCATCATTCTCACTCCCAATGAAAATCTCAGCATCTCAACTTCTGGCTGAAGTTATGGCTCCGATCCAGTGGGTGAATTATTAGAAGACCTCAGACACATATCAAGGGGAAAAGAAAACAAGATACAGGTGAGACATGAGAAGATCTGGCTGGATGGAAAAACACTGAGACAAGGGGAAGATGCTCAAAGTAAAACAGGAAATAGGAGGGGACTGATCAGGACGTAGGACAATAACACAGGATGAGTTGGAGAAGGACACTGCAAATGAAGTGGAGCTCAAACACTTAAGAAACAGATCAGGAACTCAACTCTGAAAACAAGGATTGTGAAAGAGAGTCTGGGGGAATTTTAACATTTCCCTGAGTCGACACTAGTATACTTAATGTCCCTTCACATGGACTATTGTATTTGTGTGTGTGTGTAGGCTGATATAAACTGCAAGATTAGATGTGTGGATGGAATGAAATAACATGAGCTCGATCCCAGTGGAGACCAGACGTTGAAGGAAACTAAAGGATCTGGGAGTGGCATTCCAGTCTTTGTATTAACAGCAAAAACTCCAATTTAAAGAAAAGTGAGAACTTATTATCTATGTATGCAATTATGGTGAGTTAATTTCCTTAATCATTGACACAGGAGTATTCCTGACACTGTAGTGGCATTTGTTTGATGTGGAGTCGGCATGTTCTCCTGGTCTGGTTCTGCAGAAAATCCCAACCTCTGAGTCTGGTTCTGCAGGTTTCTAAAAGGAAGATTTCCATTCCATTGGCTCTTCTACTTGCTCATGGGGATTTTTTTTTCTCTCTTTAGAATTGTCTATTTGACTCTAGAAATAAAATCAAATTGATTTGATTAATTCTTGATTTTGTACCATGGGAAAAAATTTAAGTGAGGAATCAAATTGGTGGCCGAATTGATGCTCGGATTAAAGTTTTTCTTCAGCCAACAAGTTAATTCTTTGCAGACAATTACTGCTTATATATATATATATATATAGAGAGAGAGTCATATCACCAAGGGATGGACTGGTGAATATATCCATTTATATATGAATGAATGAAAGAACAATTTACACAACTTGCTCCGCTTTTGTCAGCCTCCTTTTTACACAACTTCTGGAATAGGAGAGAGATGATGTAACGTGTGTATTTTTTTTTTTTCTATTTCATGTGAGGTACTTTGTGTTTGTTTGTATAAAAAGTGTTTTATTTTGATTATGCAACCCTGCTGTTATATGGATAAAAAAGAAAATGCCTAATGAAGAGTTCCTCTTTCCTCCTATTCTATTTGAGGAGAATCTAGTGCTTTTAACTTGATTAGAAAGCCTCTTCCCTCCCCTGTCCGTCTGTAGACAGTCATAATGTGTCCTGGTGCAGTACTGGGGACACCAGCTGTCAAACTGCGCGTTCAAACGAGCCTATTCTGGTCTAATTGTCGAGTCTCCAGACGCCGCCGCGCTCGCTGTTATTAAGGCTGGTAAGATTTTCCCATGCGCTGCAGTGGCGAGCCAAGCCCCACAAATGCAGCTTATAAGGTCCTGTGCATGAGTGAACTCCTCACTATCCCACCCGCCCCCTCCTTCCTCCTCCTCCTCCTCCTCCTCCTCCTCCTCCTCCTGCGCCTCCCTGTTTTTGTGTCAGTCCCGCTCAGCTCAGCTCATGTCATCAGACCCGAAGATGATAGGAGCTTAAACACGTCTGTGAATGCTGCAGGGCACGATATGTGTGCGCGCTCCTGTTAGTTATTATTACTATTATTATTATTCATTGACGATTACACTTCTCCGAGGATCTCTGCGCAGTTCGACACGAGGTCAAGTGGAATAATAGAAGCCGCTGGACACGCGTCGTGCTTCAGGATGCTCGTCGGGACTCCACATTTCACTTTGGCAGCAGTGGCAGTTGCTGGTAAGTAATCTTTCAGATGTAATCTGATGATTTATGAGTATTTACGTATGGGTTAACCCTAACCCGGTCTGTGAAGAAAATGCCCTCTCCTCTTCACGTCAACGTCTCCGGGCGCGTCTTTACGCACAGCTTGGTTCGTGCGTAATTGTCGACTCGCGAGACGAAAAGCACGTATTAGGTCCGTCACTCAGATTGCCCGCGCGCCCCTTTAGAAGGTGGTGGAACTGCGGCTCCCTGACAGCCCTGAAATACGTTTTTATTTCGCCCCTACTGCTTAATTGTCTCTCGGTGCAGCAGCATGAAGCAGCAGCATGAAGCATAAAGCAGCAGCATGAAGCATAACGCAGCAGCATGAAGCATAACGCAGCAGCATGAAGCATAAAGCAGCAGCATGAAGCATAACGCAGCAGCATGAAGCAGCAGCATGAAGCAGCAGCATGAAGCATAAAGCAGCATGAAGCAATAAAGCAGCAGCATGAAGCAGCAGCATGAAGCATAAAGCAGCAGCATAAAGCAGAAGCATGAAGCAGCAGCATGAAGCATGAAGCAGCAGCATGAAGCAGCAGCATGAAGCAGCAGCATGAAGCAGCAGCATGAAGCATGAAGCAGCATGAAGCATAAAGCAGCAGCATGAAGCAGCATGAAGCATAAAGCAGCAGCATGAAGCAGTACCATGAAGCATAAAGCAGCAGCATGAAGCATAACGCAGCAGCATGAAGCATAACGCAGCAGCATGAAGCATAACGCAGCAGCATGAAGCATCAAGCAGCAGCATAAAGCAGAAGCATGAAGCAGCAGCATGAAGCATAAAGCAGCAGCATGAAGCATGAAGCAGCAGCATGAAGCATAAAGCAGCAGCATAAAGCAGAAGCATGAAGCAGCAGCATGAAGCATGAAGCAGCAGCATGAAGCATAAAGCAGCAGCATAAAGCAGAAGCATGAAGCATAAAGCAGCAGCATAAAGCAGCAGCAGCATGAAGCATAAAGCAGCAGCATGAAGCAGCAGCATGAAGCATGAAGCAGCAGCATGAAGCATAAAGCAGCAGCATAAAGCAGAAGCATGAAGCATAAAGCAGCAGCATAAAGCAGCAGCAGCATGAAGCATAAAGCAGCAGCATGAAGCATAAAGCAGCAGCATGAAGCAGCAGCATGAAGCATAAAGCAGCAGCAGCATGAAGCAGCAGCAGCATGAAGCAGTAGCTTGAAGCATAACGCAGCAGCATGAAGCAGCAGCAGCATGAAGCAGCAGCATGCAGTAGCATTATGAAGCAGCAGCAGCATAAAGCAGCAGCAGCATGAAGCAGCAGCATGAAGCATAAAGCAGCAGCATGAAGCAGCAGCAGCATGAAGCAGCAGCATGCAGTAGCATTATGAAGCAGCAGCAGCATAAAGCAGCAGCAGCATAAAGCAGCAGCATAAAGCAGCAGCAGCATGAAGCAGCAGCAGCATAAAGCAGCAGCATGAAGCAGCAGCATGAAGCATAAAGCAGCAGCATGAAGCAGCAGCATGAAGCATAAAGCAGCAGCATGAAGCAGCAGCAGCATGAAGCAGTAGCTTGAAGCATAACGCAGCAGCATGAAGCCGAAGCATAAAGCAGCAGCATGAAGCAGCAGCAGCATGAAGCAGCAGCAGCTGCCAGAGGGGGGTCCCTCTGGTGATGCTGAAATCTCAAGTTCATCTACAGAGGAGACACGAATGAATGTTGTAAGTCATATTCAATCGATTCAGATCTGAAGAAAAGAGTAAATCAAACAGCCTCGCTCTCATGTGATGCCGGCTTGTGACCCATTAGAGAATCAGTTAGGAATGAATGCGTGCAAGTCTGCAGCGATCAGTCGGGGCTCAGATAGCGAATGATTACCATCCTATTGGCACATCGGGAAACACAATCATGTTTATTATCTATCACTGAGGCCCATGCTTTTAGCTCCATCCGCCCCCAGTCACTGCTCCGCTGGGTGGATTCCTTAGATTGAGCCTCCGGGGGATGACCTCAGCCGCTGAGTGGGAGAATCTGGGTTTGAGGCCATATTGGGTTTGAGGCCATACTGGGAGATCCCGCGTTGTGCCGAGGGAACTGCCTCAGAGGCCAACATGCGGTTATTGTAGTGGCAGCATTTAATCTCCATAAATTCCGTCGGGAGATGAGGAGCCACAGGTGGTTTGAGTTTGGTCCATCTGGCTTCCATCAGTACGTGTCAGACCACAGTGACCAAGCTGAAGACACCTACAGTGTAAGACAGCAACAGCATGAGAGGTCATAAGCCTTGCTTCGTTAAAATCTGCTGGAAAACTTTGCACTTTGGAAACTAACGTGAAATGCTGATTATGAGACATTTACACATTTTCAAGTGAAACTGCAAACATTGTGTAATGTTTAGGGGGTCTTGTTTACATGACGCCACTGAAAACACAACTTTTAGAAAATGCTCAGACGCTGTGTGAACGGGCCCCCAATAAAAGCTCTGCGTTTTCCCTTGAAAACGTTGTGGTGTAAACAGGAATTATTCAAGGACACTTCTAAGATAAGATACGCCTTTATTGATCTCACAGTGGAGAAATGTACTCCCAGCTATCTCCCAGCGAAAGAGGCTATAGACGATGAAATAGCTACAAATGGCTAAAACATTTTAGAACGACAAAATAAAACCACCAAAATGTCAAAAAGAGTCAATACCTAATATACATAAGAAACTCAAAGGGCTGAATTGGCCTAAACAGGAACATTCATAATAGAAATAGGTTCTTGAAAACTGGAAACTTTTAAAATGCTTCAACTCAGTTTCTATGGACATTGAAGGAAAAACATAACTTTTCAGCGCCTGGTCATCGTGGTCGTAGTAACTAGTAGTTCATGCTCCTAGTTACTACGGCCATGGTAGTACATGCTCAGTAGCTGGACAATGAGAACAATTCATTTCCTCGACATTCCCACAGAAAGGCAGCGATGCTTTTATTTCCCAGCACTTTCTCATTCACACGGGATGTTGCTGCAGACGAGTGGAGGTGGCAGCTCCCTCATTGAAAGCCGGGGGGGGGGGGGGGGGGGGGGGTGGCTTCATAAATTCTGAATTGAATTTATGAGCTTGGCGAGACTTGGCAGTGGACCCAGTCATCTACGTCTACTTCTCCTACCCGACTGTCCGGACAGTTTAACTTTAACCTCTTCATACCATTTGGCTCATTTTGAGATCTGAAAGCCGTAAAAATACCCTACATTTAAGTCTTTTATACAGAAATATGATTACTTTCCATAACGTAACACAAAATACACATTTTATAATGAAAATAATACAAATCTCTGAAAGCTCAGTTCTGTGAAATTTGATTTTATATCCATTCATGTGGGTTGAAGAAAACAACTGTTTTCCATTATTTGATCCACTTAAAAAGTAGATTACAGCAAATAGTCATGTTCAATGTACGTGACATAATTAAGTTAATTTTACTTAAATATTTAATTAAATAAATGCAACTAATTAGTTTTGTTAGACCTCCATCATAAAATCAAGTCAGTTATACATGCAAATTTCATTCACAACGTTTGAAAAATTCTGTAATTTATACAAACTTTAGTTTGACTTAATTTACTTGACAAAATTAAGTTCATGTTACTTGGATTTTATTTTTTAGGTAAAAAAAAAAGTAGTTTAACATAAACGATCGTTCTTGATCAACAGAAATGAAGCAAAATATTGCCTTATTATTTTAAGTCAATCTCGTAGGATATTTTTATCAGTGTAATAGTTGCGTCAGACTTAACAATCAGCTGTTTTATATATAATGCATGCAATCTGCAGCGACTATGAATATTACCTGATTGTCCTGATTTACACCCTGCTTACACTGTGTTAACCCTTAGCATTCTGGTGGCTGATATCCACATGGCACTCTGAAGTGCAGTGTGGACAGGAAGTGTGACAGGAAGTCAGTTTGTTGTCTCGGCTTGCAATGAAATGGAGGCTGAGGTCTGTATGATGCCATGACATCACTTCCTTTAGTGAGATACAAACAAATCGCAGTGATATTCATTGTCCCTGGAGTTATTCTATCCAGTCTGATGTCTGTTTGTTCCAGATGAAAATCGAGATCATGTTTTCAGTCATCGGAATGTTTTTCATAACTACTGAAAACGTTCAGTCAGGGTGAACCTGATGCAAAACAAGTTTTCTGATTCCTGAAGAGGAAAAAACTAAGCCGTGTCCACATTCTCCATTTTTTTTCATATTGAGATATTTTGATTTGCATAAATGCTAAAAGAGAAATTTGTCAATTATTTACTTTATTAAAAAATATTATTTTTAGTTTGCTAGCTTCATTTATGATTTAACGTTTACGTAAATCATGTAGGGATATTTTTACCTTAAACTTGAACTTTTTGATAGCCCTCCAATTCTGTCTCTGTAGAAACCGTGAAAATGCAACTATTGGAAAACGTTCTGTCTCCATCTCTATCTCCCTGGCAACAAGGGAAAACGAATGTTGTAGTGCAAACGCAAAACCTTTCTGAAATGAAAATTCCAAAGTGATGCCTTTTAACTTTCACTTGAAATGTCTCAACCAATAATGCAATAATGCAATAATGGCAGAAAATGTACCAAGAAATGTTATTCATGCTACCTTAACTTAGACTGTTACTAGAAAATTGCCTCAGATATTTTTTTCCACTGGTGGCAATTAAACATGTTCGTGGTTTATTACACTTGTGCTCCAGTGGGCCTCAGCTGGGTAAAGAGGGGGTAGACCGGGGTGGATGAGGGTCCCGGGCCAAGGTCATACTGTTCTCATATAAGATCTTCTGGTATATTTAAAGCCGCAGGGTTTTTATATCACTCTGGCTGAACACCACTTAGCTCATAGTTTATGTTTCCAGCCCGTCTGACTGCGTGTTTGGCTTCACTAGCGCTGTAGTTCCTCATTCATTTGTGAGATGGATGAGATAAACTGTGAGGAAGGACAGCGGCGCTGTGTGTGCACACACTTTTACATGTAGAGAGTGAGACCAGACACTCTGCAGAGGAAAAATCAAGCTGATGATAAGAGGCTGTGATGAACATGTGACAAAGTGACCTCAACCCATGGTCCATTTAACTGTATTTTCTTTATTTTTCTTCATCAGCGTGTGATGCCCTGTCCATATTCAGGGACACATTTTGGCTTCGGATCTGAATAAACAGTGGAGAAATGATTGAAGCGACTTCACGAGCAGACAAAAGACATCAAATAAATGTCTTTTAAAACCAAATAAAGCAGAACTGACGATTCTGAAATATCCAGAAAGAAAACTGAGGTGTTGCCTATAAGATCCCATAAAACCCACCAGGTAAAATGTATAACGAGTGGTGAGGATGTGCAATAAAAGTGTAGTTCATTTATGAGAACAATCATATTTGGAGCTTTTGCTTCCAGTAAGTCGAAGCAGTTTCACTTTATCCAATTTTCAGTACTTAGTGACCTGAACTATGATGCTGTTTAAAACCAGAAGTTCTCACCAGCAGTCGGCTTTTAATCAATGCCGCTCACTGCTGAGAACAGATAGAGCACATGCACCATACGAAGCTATGGAGTTATAATAGCAAATTCTGTTAGTATTTTCTGCAAACATTAAAGATGAGCAGCCAATTCTTCACTTCCACTGCCAACCAGCTTTTCTTTGCTGGTCACTCTTGTTTGCATCAGATGATTTGAAGCTCAACATTTTATTCATTTAACAAACAAAAGTTTCAGGACCTGGAAGAACCAAACAGACACAAAAGTCCCACCTGCAACCCGTCCTCAAGCTTTCACACAATTACATGTAAATAAACATTTTCATCAGATTTTTATTTTATTTTTCCACCAAACTTGAGCAAAAATTCAATTGAATATGCATCATTTTTGGGTTTTCATTCCAGAGAAGTTGAGTATTTACACCAGCCTTCCCCAATTCCAGGCCTGGAGGTCCAGTGCCCTGCATGTTTTCGGTTTCTCCCAGTTGCAACACACCTGAATGCAATAAGGGCCTCGTCACTTGGCTTGTTTACAAGCTTGACAATGACGTCTACATCGGATTGAGGTGTGCTGAAGCTGGGAGAGTGAAAACCTGCAGGAAACTGACCCTCCAGGCTGGAGAACCCTGATTTACATGGTAACGGATTGAAATCATTTTACACGTAAACAGCAGAAATGCCATTGATAAGTATCAATAATTGATCTCTGCAACCGCAGAGAAATAACTGAGTGAATTTTTTTCTTAATAAACAAGTCCAGTGGGTCAGATTTCACACGTTGGTGATTGAGAACGAGGCGGCAGACTGGATGGATTTCCAGCACTGAGAAACTGGACCAGAGACACGAGGCAACAACTTGATGGTTTCCTGGCTTCACACAGATTTCTACTAACTTTTCTACCCAGTTGGAGGTCGCAGAGGACGAAACCCAGCATGTGGCGGGTAAAAGCTCTATCATAAGACACATGGCTGCAGGGTGCAGCAAATCCAGTACACCACATACTGACTGAATGTCACTGCCATGCAGGATATATGTTCTGTTGCTTTTAGTGACACTGATGCCGCGAATCGTTCAAAGACAAGAACACCATTTGTTGTTTTTTCTTTTTCAGTTCTGCTGAATGGAAATAGCTGCATGGTCCTGGAGCTTTGTGAGGAGGATGTTTGGTGGTTGGTTTCAGGGAGTTTGGCCTGGAGGAAGAAGTGGCAAATGTTTGTTAATGAATGACAGTGAAGAACAAGTGTAGGCAGGAAGGTTCTGTGCAGATCAATAAGACCATGCATTCTGGATTAATGACGGTTTTGTGTTCCAGTGAAATGACATCTTGAAACTCTGAAGTTTCTTTGGTGATGATATATGAAGCATGTGTCTTTTGATCTTGATGTCAGAGGAACGACTGAAGAGCCAGAATCAGTTTGTCATTGCCAATTTGGTTTTGAAACTTATTTTTCAAGCAAAACCCTAAATATGTTTTCCTTTAAATTCACAGAAGGAAAGAGAGGTGAATTTTGGACATTGGGTATATTGTCTTATCTGCAGTGATGCTGGTATTATTGGCATATTGTATATGGCCTCCCTACAAAAATGTGCTTTCGATAAAAGCTCTTCATGAGGAAATGGACCCCCACACAACGCCACCCCACAAAAATGCACATTTATCAACATTTGATTGTGTTTAGTTTCTTCTCCCCAGTTTCCCATTTCCATCCCTTTGAGATGTTAGACAATATCAGAGTTAATCATGGGCATCTTTCTGTTTTGCATTTGAAATGTTCTTGACCAATAAATTGATCAATCCAAATAGTTCTAACATATTCATGCCATACAACATGTCCATATTCTATGAGGGGGGGTCCATCTTCTCTGAGTGGGGATCCATATTCAATGGGGGGGGGGGCATATTCTATACATTTCCCGGATTTTTGCACTCGAAAGTTTCATTAAAATTTACTTTATATTGATATTCTAGTCAATTCCCAGAGTAATTCTATGTTTTTGGGAAAGTTTTAGCAGTTAATTGTCCTGCTTGAAAGTGATTGTAAACGGACTTCTGTAGTTTCAGCGGTATTGCTCATCAGTGTGTTCCAGGGTTGGGCTTCTCCACAGGACTGAGTCATCCTGAGTCATAGTGTCTCGTCTCTCTGCCATCGCTGCAGACGGAGAAAAGAGCGTGGGAGGAAGAAGGAAAGTCAGGGTTTCTGCTTGTGCCAACTCTTCCTGTTGAATGATTGAAAACATCCAGTCATCTGCAGAAGTGGCATAGTTTTAGCAGCAAAATACAGAAAAAGGTTTTCCCAGACCGGTCCTCAGTTAGCAGCTGGTGTTTTCTGAGTGACAGCTGAACAGCGGGGATGACCTCCCTGAAGTGTTTAGAAGCCTGATCTTCGATAAATGTCCTTCTAAAGCTTGTAAAATAAACAGAGCGGCCGACACGTTGACCAGATCGTAGGCTGGTAATCCTCAAACTTGAGCGATATCTGTCATGCACGGACGAGACACCCGCCGAGGTGCAACATCACACAACATATCTGCTTACAAAGGGTCTGAAAGTTTGCGGTGGGTCACAGCCACACGTGCAAACAGGCGTTCTGCATGTTTCCACACTTCATCACATCCTGACGCTACAAGTTGCAGTTCGAAGCATCGTCTTAACCCCAGTAGGACATGCATGTAATTGTTTCCATACCGAGCAAACATCCAAAAATAGGAATTTATACCCATCCATTGGTTGCTTTTGCAGACACCTCAGGCTCTCCGGTGTGCTAGCTGTGACCTTTTGGCAGTTTTAGTAAGAGCATCAGCAGCACACTGCACGAAGACCATCCAGTCAACGGGGAGGTCCGTTTCATGGAATTCATGGTGGGAGGAGGCTGCATTATCTGCAGTCAGAGCAAAAACAAGAAGAAGAATGAGGAAGGCAGAGGTTAAAGGGAGAAATGGACAATCACAGCTTCTGCTTTTCACACACATACGAGGGCCAGTCATCACGGTAGCTCCTTTGTTTTTATGTTGGAGCGTTTAAATCATTCTCATGCTGCGATAAACATTCACAAAATGTCTGCACCAGGCTTGTTGGAGCTCCCTGGCCGGCCAGTGTTGGCATTCACCTCTCCATGAATGGCCAGGCTAATCAAGGCGCTCCTGATAAAACTTTCATGAGAGAAAAACAACTGGAGGGTTACTCTCTCACTCTCTCACCCTCTGACCACCACCACCCACTCACTCTCTCACTCTCTCACTCGTCGACCACCACCAACCACTCACTCTCTCAGTGCACCCTTCCACTCTACAAACTGAGCCATGCTGCTCCAACAAACGTGATTTATGGCATCTGAAAATAGGATAATTTATAAATTATCATTCATCTTCAACTTCTATTAGATTAAAGCACCTTCAGAATGCCCAAATTCACAAGGAAACATGCAAAGTGCAGGTATATAGAGCGGCCGCTACACCACTGTAGGATGTATAATTACATCTCATGTGTCAGCTCTTTGCTTTTAGTCCATAATTTAACACCTCTAACCATCACTTGTGTAAATCTGCTGTTATTATCCAAACAGATCAAACATCTCAGTGTCTTTCTGGAAGATCTAGCGCAGACGGGTGTGTCTCACAATTCAGAGTCATGTCTGTCCCTTTGAGTTTCGAGGGCTTTATCTCACAGTAACCACATTTGCTGACATCCGCATGTCCTCCTGCTTCCTCTGAGATCGCAGGAGATTGATAACGCCACTGAGAATATCATCAAATCGTTTCGCTTGTGCAGGACTTCTGAGCTTTGCAAAATGATGATGATACACCACAAATTCTGCTTGTAAATTATGCTTCCTAACTTTTGTTTAGGCTGAGCATATTTTCCTAACATTTACGACACCAAATTAATGGCATTTACTAAGAAATACACCCCAAAGTTGGAAGCATTGGGTGAATATATGCCCAGTGCACAGAAAAATAGACTGTATTTCCACAATGCAAGTAATTTCAGATATCATATTTAATGTATACAACAATATGTTGCATGGCAGCAGAACTGTCGATCATAGTATGGTTGTAAGCACACAATGTTTTAAGTGTCCATGTGAAGCTCATTTCCCCCAGCTTTAATTTCCCCATCATACCACTGCAAACAACACACCCAGCCTGTCCAGCTGCATAAAGCAGATGCAGTTTTAGATAGTTTTTCCCCCAATGAATGAATTGCATCAGTACACCCACAGAGCAGACAGAGAGCGAGACGCTCTCTCGTGTTTTCGGATCGCTGATAAAAATGTAAGCAACTTGAATGGGTTAGAAATCAATGTCTGGTAAGTGGGAGTCTGGCAGGGAGCTTAAGTTTCACTTTATTATTCAAAACAATAAGCTAAAGATAGCACAGGCAAGTAGCTTTGTAAAAGTTTAACTACAGCTGTGAATTATGTTGCGGTACTGAAGAAAGTGAAGACCGCTAAATTGTTCATGTTCATTATTCATGATAAGACCTATTAGTACATGAAGTGCCATTAAGACAGAAGATGTATAAAAACTACAGTCTGCCCATGTTTTCCTTCAGCCTCTGGATGCCATTCATGGTTTATCTGGGTTATATAGCTATTATCTATAGTTATACCTTCCTGTGATTCTTCAGTCAACTGGGACATTGCAAAGTGTGGAAACTGCACAGAAAACATCCATTTCAAAGTTATGACTCTTTTTTTATTAATTCAATATTGAGCGAAGCATGTTGAAGGCTGCAAAGTCTCTCAATTGGGAGCCTGGTTTTTGCACAATGCACTGTATCTTTCACAAGTGGTTTTATGTTGAAATGTCACTGATTTTTCAACTTGTGGCAGTTTTCCATGAATGTATCCTACTCATTTGCACTAAAACAAGAGTAAATTGTAAAATTATCCCAAAATGTTTATTATGCTGCCATTGCGCCGGTCCAGATGCCTCCAGATCAAATAGTATTCAACAAAAATGAGTTGTATAGATGTAACACCACACCGAGACCCGAGTGCAGAGATCTGTAATGCTGTCTAGAACCAGCTGACTGAAGTTATACTGTGAGAACATGCATGTTGAAAGTGGAACATTCTACAATCCTACTTTTTCATATATTTTTCACCAGTCGGGGTGTTTAAAAATCATTTCATGTTGAGATTATTTTCTTAAGAAATAATGCCTTTACACTAAAACAAAGAAATTTTGGAGCTTTTCAGAAAAGTTTCTTTAGATGATTTTGCTATTATTTTACTTTTGACCAATGTTATATTTGGCTGAATGAAGCCCATGAATTTAGAGTGGGGTGTTAAACTTTATGTCCATGGGCTAAAACCAGCCAGCAAAGAAGCTCCAATCTGGCCAAACCACCAAGGAAATTGTAAAAATGTTTAATTTAGTTTAACATTTTTTTAACAAATTCCCTTCGGGGCGTGACACAATACAGCACTGGGGCCCGAGCTGAGATATCTGTCAGGAATGCTGTCAGGAAAGCTACCAAACTGGCATTAGCCTCAAAGCCATGCTGTTGGGGGAGTAAAACACCCAGAATGCAACAGCTGGAGGAGAAATTGTTTTGGGACATTTCATTGTATTCATCAGAAGGTTTCATTAAAAATGGCTTCATGCTGAGATTGTAGACTTTTTTTTGTGGTCATTGTTTAAATGCAGATATGTATTTCATGACATTACATCTAGTCTGCACCACAGGAATGTAAAACTTTAAAGTCTGAATCTAAAGATTATTATGGCACTATTTTACTGGTCCCACCCACTCAAGATGAAATTGGGATGAATGTAGCAAATTAACCAGTAGCGTGCTGTGGTGTTTGTCAGGGCTAGCAGTAACAACACACAAATCACTATTTAATTATTAAAATAAAGAAAAATCATTATGATAGTGCTGGCAGTGCTAGCCTTGCTGCCCCTGAACTGCACACCACTGAAATGAACTAAAAAGAGTTTGACACCTTTGTTTTAGAGTGAACACTTCAGTTTGGCTTTTATATTCAGTGTTTAAAAAAGAAAATTATTGAGAAAGACTTGTTGAAAGAAAAAAAAATTCAACTCAAGATATCTATTATTTTTGCTTGTTGCTAATTGTTATTGTACATTAGAATGATTCTTAAATCTGTCAGACTAAAGCAGCTTTCTGGTTGATAGTTCCCTATTTTCAATGTCCTCTTTTAAAGTCTTTATTTGCTTTTACTGACTGCTAAATAAACCTTGATGTTGTCAGACTGAGTCAGAGTTTATATTCAGAGTCCAGACAATATTTTCTCTGTTTCCCTCATAACATTTATTATCATTATAATTATTAATAATTCTGGAACCAGGTCACTTTGACCCTGATGTGTATTTTTAGTTTGATGGAACCCAGAAGCCTGTGTCCTTAACCCCCCCCCCCCCCCCCCCCCCCCAGTCTCTCCCTGTATGTTAAAACTGCTGTGATCAGCAGATTCAGTCTAAAAGGACAGGGATAGGGAGAGTGAACCAGCGCTGCATGTCAAGAGAAATGTTTGAGGGGTGATGAAAGCTTTGACAGCCATCAGGGGAGATGATGTCATGCGGCTCTCAAGCTCGTAAGCCCGAGTGATTATCGCACCGGTGTGAAAGAAAGCCTCTAAACTGGACTCCTGATAATACATCTGGAAGTTTCACAAAGTGTAATCTGACACCAGCGGTGGGAAAACAAGAGGAGAGATGCTGGAGTGGTCGGTAGGAAGGAGGGAGGCAGGGTAGGACAGAGATGAATGGATGGAGGGAGGGAGGGAGAGATAGATTGTGTTGATGAAGGATGGACAGATGGTGGATGAGGTGATGAATGCGTGGAGAAGAGGAAGCACATGAAAATAGCGGATATGGATGAGAAGTGTGATTTGTCAGTGGCTGATGAATACTCGTACGTCCAGCTTTCTGACGGGGCATGATACTTTGTCATTTCTTTAAGTCTTTGGACTTAATACTCTTAAGGTCTGAACCTGATACAGCCTCCCTTTCACCACCTCTGGATGCATTTCATATTTTAATGACTGTGCTTAAAATATAGAGATGTTTCTGTTATTATGATGAGATGTATTTCCTCAGCTGGCTCGCTACTACTTTCATTAGAAGACATTTTGTGTTTTGTACTTCAATTGTTCACGTTGAAACTTTAAAATGAGACTGACATTACCTCTGAAGTTCCATATATACAGTTGTTTTGACACAAAAACTATATTTTATGTTGCATTCATGAAGTTGCAATTACAATCTAGGATGGTGAAAATTCGTCACATTTTAAGCTGTTTTTGACACGTGACCGCAGAATAAAATAGAATAGAATTACAACTTTATCAACCCCCAGAAAGATATTTAAGACAGAATAAATAGAAAGAAAGTTCATTATTAAATAAGATAGGATAAAAATTAAATGAGTAATTTTAAATATCAATGTGTACAATGCTTTACAGTGACTAATGTAAGCACATAAAGGAGGAAATGAACAAAAACACAGCAAACTGTTTACAGGGAGGAGTTATAATCTTATGGAAGGAAGGACATTTTAACCACTGTAAACATTTTATCTCTTTGCCAAGCATTTTCATTTTTAAGGTTTGTTATTCACTTTTAGAAAGTCTTGACATCCCCCCCCCCCCCCCATTTTTGAAAGTTCAATGGTGTTTCTCTTAAAGTCTGGAGGCGCTCCACTGACGTTTCCAACCCTTTTTGCTAAGCTTCATATCTCTGCTGGTGTGTTTCTAATCACACTTATGTCATCTCATCCGTCCAACCCTCTGCCTTCAGACCCAGTCAGAGGAATTCAGCCTCTTGTGCTCTCCTCAGCACATCAAGACACAGACACAGCAGGAGAACAGCAGTGAGCGAGTAAATGAGAAAATTGAGTCGGATAATCTGAGTTGAAGCATGTTTGAAGTTCAGCTCGTGATGGCCGTTCCTGCACAAAACAATTCGTACTAGAAAAAATAGATGAGATAAAAGAGCAAGAAAAAGAAGAAGAAAAGGAAAAATGTGGAAGTGTTTGACATTCATAACCGTCCCGTGGCTGCAGGCTGGATGAAGCTTCACTCTCTGGCCAGCATCAGGTTAAATGCCAGCAGATGGTCCCGCCCCAAAAAAACCCTTTTGACCTCATTCTTCTGGAGGGTCAAAGTCCAACCCATCGCTCATACATTGCATTGGTCGGTCTTCATGCCTCCTACAGACGTTTGAATACTTGAATATTTCAGAGATTTGTTTTGTCGGACTTTATGATATGACACTCAGCTCATTATTGCTGAGTTCCATGGCAGTTTACTGACTGCTGCTCACCAGCTGTGTGGAGCCTGAAAGTGCTTTAGAGCTGCTTATGTTTGTTACAGATGAGCCAGCCGGGTGTTTTTAACTGTAGCTAAGCGATGCTTTGAAGCCTACAGGTGCTGAGTCGAGTCCTTTTTCAATCACTGGTGAGGCCAAACCAGTGATGTGAGATCCAGGTCAGGCTCTTTCAGGCTGTTGGCTCTGAATCGGGGGCTGGTTGGGTTTTGAGAAGTGTTGTTGTTGTGGCCGACACACTGCCAGCATCAATCAGGACCACGTCCAGCTGGACTGAAAACAGATGCACTGCTGTGATGTTTCAACCACTTTAGACGGGAAATTCCATATATGTGTGTGTATAACCTGTGAAGAGTGGACCTCCTCCTCCTCGCCTGCTCCATCACACATGTGATTGAGTACAATATGAACCCTCTCCACGCTGATGGACAACTTTATATGCCAATCCCCCCGAGACTCATGATCCGTTTCCCTCCAGAGGGAACAAACCCACTTATTGGTTTTCCAGGGCAGATGTTCCCCGAGCTCTGGAAAATAGCCAGTTACATAATTCACTGTTTTTGATTTGAGCAGAGGAGATCCAGAGAAACCAAATACAGCTAAATGACGCGGGTGTACGTACTGGCGTGTGCATGCCGAAGATGGTCCCCGGTGATTTACAGTGACTCCAAACCCAAATCAGCCTGTGGGGAATGATTAAGGCTGATCTGAGATCAGCTAAATAAGCCGAGGGTGTGTGGGTTTCTGAGTGTGTACCTGTGGATTTGAGGGGATGTCTATAATCAGGGTAATAGGAACAGGATATGGAGCTTCCTTGAGAGATTGGGGGAGGGGTGGATGTCGCAGAGGAGGAACAGAAAGGATTGTAGGAGAAACAGAGGGGATATTATTTTCTTGGCTGGGGTTCCTGTGTGCGACTGCAGCTCTGGATGTGTGTGGGAATGCAACCAATGCAATCATGTATCAGATCTAAGTGATCAACATCTAAACATAGTGAGGAGCAGGGGCCTCTCAGCCTCTTAATGTTACCCTCTATGCATGTCTGGATGTTTGGATTGTTTTCCATCTGCTAAATTTATTATTTGTTTTCAGACACGAGAAACTATCAGGAGTCTGATTGTTTGGTGCAGCCGGGAACAATGCAACCTCTTTAGGTGAGGTTTTATAAGGACCCAATAAAGTATAAGTGACTCTGAAATAAATTATTGAATGGCTACTTTTCTTTCTTAAGCATGAAAACATTTTAAATACTATTACCCAAATAAGTAGTATAACAACATCCACACTAGTAATAGAAATCCAAGATGGCTTAACGTAACATATCCATGACATTTATTAGTGCTATTCCATCCTATATAGTAGCATGCTATACCATGTTATACAATATAATGCCAAACCATGCTATGCTTTGCCATGCCATGCCACACACTTTTCATTGTGGGTGTCTGGGTGTCTGTTTGTACGACAACAGTGATCAGAGCAACTGAAACTGCAACTTTCCAAAAACGGCTCCCGATTTTGGAACTTTTGGTGGAACTTTTTTCCTCTGATTTTGTTTCCATGGAAATGGAGGGAACACAACTCTTTGAAAATGCTACTACTGAGCATGCATACTTCAGCTGTAGTAACTAGTAGTTGTGCACATGCTCAGCAGACGATTCATCCATGGTGTCATGACTCCAAGTCCATATTCTCCTGGGCCTGGTACTTTTATTTTGACAGTCACCATAATAACAATCCAACTTGGTCCTATACAAATATCTATATATCCCCATCAATATATATTATTGCTCTCTGCTGCATGTGTGTGTGGTTTTATTACAAAAACAATCAACTGTGCCAACTCATGGCCTGGCATGCTCACTGCATGATTCTGCCATTTTCATGTGAACAGACATCACTTTTTAAAATGTCAGGCTCATATAGGATAGGATTATTTCTTGAAAGTTTTGAAAGGTATTTTTCAGTTCTTTATTATAAAATAATGTGAAAATATACTAAATATAATGCCTTAATACAACATGTTACACAACATTTTCAAAATGCATTCAGGTCATTGTGAGACCATGACACTCAATCGCAGGTTGCCCATAATATTTGGGAAATGTATCTTATTTTAACACTTTTATGGCTAGAAGTTTTGACATGTGTGTGGTGAAACTTTTCTCAAACAAAAGTACAAAAGCCATGCAAGTGCACTCAAAACGTTGTCGAATGGACCTTTGGCACATTTTGAGGTACAACTGAGGGAATATCTTACAATGAAGTGGAGAAATAAAGGGTGTGGAGAACCAGCTGAGGAAATGCACCTCACTGAGTTGCACTCAGGTCAAACATGTCAAAAACAGAAGATCGCTCTGTAAGTTATATATTCATTAGTATAAGGTACTTCATCAACTGTCTGTGTTCGTTTGCAGGTCCATTAGACTTCATCCTTCTATATTAGCTGAAGCCTTTTATATGCAACAAAGCATTTAAATGCTTCTTTGATGAAGCCTAATTTCTGAGTGAATTCATCCTCTGAGGATCACAATGGTCTCTCTGGATTTCACAGGGGAATGTTTGAGGTATTTTAGTCTGGCTCTGGAGTCTGAGTGGTAAATGAACTGACCAAACAACAAACTGTCGTCATCGTCTCCAGTCTTTCATTATTTCAGTCTGGACTTCATATGGGACTTCATAGAGTTTGGGCTCAGGCACATTAAGCTGCAAAGCATCAGTGTTATGATTATCAAAGGACAAATAGCTGCTTTTCATTTGCATTTCTCCATGTATGTGGTCTGTGTGTCTGTTTATAGCCTCCGACACTGCAGCGATCCTCTGCACTCCCTCACAAGTCCTACAATTGAATAAACGACACTGGTTGAATTCACAGGCACAGTAAATATAAAAAGTGTCATTGTGGAGCCGGGCACAATGGGACAGCAATGGATTTATATAGAGTCTCTGTGATATACTCGGCTCAGTGACGGCCGGAGCTGAACGCAGAGAAGAAGCCTTTGTCCTGCAGGTCAGAGGCGACGCAGAGCAAAGTGCTGCACACTCGTCTCCCACATTCCTCCAACATCCTCCTGTGTGTGTGTGTGTGTGTGTGTGTGTGTGTGTGTGTGTGTGTGTGTGTGTGTGTGTGTGTGTGTGTGTGTGTGTGTGTGTGTGTGTGTGTGTGTGTGTGTGTGTGTGTGTGTGTGTGTGTGTGTGTGTGTGTGTGTGTGTGTGTGTGTGTGTGTGTGTGTGTGTGCTCACTCATAAAGTTCACGCCTCATCTCAGTGTGAGTCTGACATTGTCCCAAATGTTGACATGGTTCAATATATTTGTTTCTGCAGAATGCAAATATAAACATTATTATATATATATATATATATATATATATATATAAAGCATTTTAGTAGATCTGTTTTTTTTTTCATGTCCATTTTTATTTATTACATTTTTTTTCCCTTTAAGGTATTAAGCTTTCAGAATTTAGGAAAATTCTGTATTTGAATATAAAAAGTCAGGAAATGAATGTTGTAATTTTTCTTTAACAATACTTTGGCAATTCAACGCCTGATTCACTAAAGTCCTGCTTATCTAAGATCCTGATTGAATGGAATCATCTTTTACAAAGGTTCTTTTTTAAGAAGGTTCTGATTCACGAACATCCTAATTTCCTGATTGTGATTTCCTCAGATCTTGATTTCCTGAAATCCTGATTTAATTAGATTCAGATTTACTAAGAGTCTGATTTATTAATATCATGCATAGAACATACTCACTCAAAAAGTTTGTGTTTTCAGTGTAATTTGATCAACTTGTTCAGTGTGAGTGACGTCACGTGCAAACAGACACTTGGAAAGTGGTCTTTGTGTGTATTCTGGCTTGATAATCAGATGGAGCATTAAAGCACCCATATGTGTCTATATTTCATTTTTCACAGTCCCTCCTCTGCTAATGTGGGATAATAATTTGGGTGATCCATTATAAACATTCAAAACTAGTGAAATTCTAGTTATTTCTTGGACTGAGCTGACGTCACCTCTCATGATGGTGGTTCTCAGCTCCTCTGCCGCCTCCACCCTCACGGAGACTGCAGCCCAGCCCACAGCCGCCTCCTCCACCCCCTTGGTGACGTAGCCAGCAGCTCAGCTGGTAGTTGTAGTAATGTACTGACACATCTCGGCCCTCCTTAGTCTTTTATTGTGGGAATTGCAGCAGGTTTCAAGAGGAGCTTCTGAGGAAGTCCAGTTTCAAAGTACCGTAGTTCTGGAAGCTTCTCTGGTGAAGAGTCGCTCACAAACAAACATTGTTTGTGGAAAAGAACAACAAGTCCAGCCACATTGGCCGCTGTGCTTCTTCTTCCACAAGACAAATAGTGAAGAACCATACTGGTACCTGAAAACACATTTTCTCCAGTGGACATGATGATGAAAACAGTTATGGACACAACAAAAACAGTAAGGTGGTGCCCCGTCATCAAATAGAATCAAGGTGTTGAGCTCCCCGACCAGTTAGAACAGAGAAAGATCACTGTGAACTCAAGCTGAAGGGAATCAATGAAAAAACCACTTTGGGAATGTTTATGAACCCCAAATAGCACTTTTATGATGTTTAAAGCACAGAAAAGTTGATTTAGTATAATATGGGAGGAGAAAGTTATCAGACTCATCCCGACAGTTGATCAACTGCCCCATGATGCAGTGCAGCTCTCGGCAGCCTCACTCCCGGTGACCTCTGCTTCTCTCTGCAGTGCTGCTGGCAGGCGTGTCGTCCTTCAACGTGGACCAGAAGAACAGCCTGTCCTTCAGCGGTCCTCTGGAGGACATGTTCGGCTACACGGTCCAGCAGTTTGAGAACAGCGAGGGGAAATGGTGAGTGTCTTTAGCAGGGCATTTTCTTCCATCTGAAGTTATAAAGAGGCCAGACGTCATGCGTCATGTTCACTCGGAACATTTAGCAGCATAACATACTCTTCTTATGTGTTTGTGTTTCACTTAACAGTCACCAGGCATCTCATGAGTGACATTTCTAATACTTTGAACAGAGAAAGACAACTGATCACATTATGAGAGTGCTGATGAAACGTGGTCACTGTAGATATACTACATCCAAGATATACTCATTTTAAGTGTTTGTAGTGAGTTTTTGTGTATTTTGCAGGACATCAAAGGGGCAGAACTGTCATGGTTTGTGTTTCTGTCTTTGGTTTGAGGCTCCCTGGCCTGATGTGTTTCTACTGTGCCTGAGTGTGTGATTGTCGGCACCTGGTGGCTTTGTTTTCTGCTTGTTGCTTTGTTCTGTTGCTTTTTGGTTGGAGGACGACTCAAGGTGCCAGACACAGACATTGGTGGAGCAGAAGCTAATTTTTATTCCAATACCAAATAAACGCAGTGAAATCCATTTGACCAAGATAACAAAGTCCTCCAGAACACAGGAGAGGGAAGCTTTTGTTCTGTTTTGGGTGTTCGTTTACATGACAATGAGGTTCGGAGCCAATGAAAACTCAACTTTTGGAAAACGGCTCCCAAGGTGTAACATTTTAAAAATGCTCCGACTTCGTCTCTGTCGAAATGGGGGACAGAACACAAGTTTTCTGAAATGATGGTACTGCCCTGGTGTACAACAGCTGTAGTAACCAGTTCTTCTGCACATTCTCAGTAGTAACTTGTTCTCCTGCACATGCTCAGTAGTAACTTGTTCTCCTGCACATGCTCAGTAGTAACCAGTTCTCCTGCACATGCTCAGTAGTAACTTGTTCTTCTGCACATGCTCAGTAGTAACCAGTTCTCATGCACATGCTCAGTAGTAACTTGTTCTTCTGCACATGCTCAGTAGTAACCAGTTCTCCTGCACATGCTCAGTAGTAACTTGTTCTTCTGCACATTCTCAGTAGTAACCAGTTCTCCTGCACATGCTCAGTAGTAACTTGTTCTTCTGCACATTCTCAGTAGTAACCAGTTCTCCTGCACATGCTCAGTAGTAACCAGTTCTCCTGCACATGCTCAGTAGTAACTTGTTCTTCTGCACATGCTCAGTAGTAACCAGTTCTCCTGCACATTCTCAGTAGTAACTTGTTCTCCTGCACATTCTCAGTAGTAACCAGTTCTCCTGCACATTCTCAGTAGTAACCAGTTCTCCTGCACATGCTCAGTAGTAACCAGTTCTCCTGCACATGCTCAGTAGTAACCAGTTCTCCTGCACATGCTCAGTAGTAACTTGTTCTCCTGCACATTCTCAGTAGTAACCAGTTCTCCTGCACATTCTCAGTAGTAACTTGTTCTCCTGCACATTCTCAGTAGTAACCAGTTCTCCTGCACATTCTCAGTAGTAACCAGTTCTCCTGCACATTCTCAGTAGTAACCAGTTCTTCTGCCCATGCTCAGTAGTAACCAGTTCTCCTGCACATGCTCAGTAGTAACTTGTTCTTCTGCACATGCTCAGTAGTAACCAGTTCTCCTGCACATTCTCAGTAGTAACTTGTTCTCCTGCACATTCTCAGTAGTAACTTGTTCTTCTGCACATGCTCAGTAGTAACCAGTTCTCCTGCACATTCTCAGTAGTAACCAGTTCTCCTGCACATTCTCAGTAGTAACTTGTTCTTCTGCACATGCTCAGTAGTAACTTGTTCTTCTGCACATGCTCAGTAGTAACTTGTTCTTCTGCACATGCTCAGTAGTAACCAGTTCTTCTGCACATGCTCAGTAGTAACCAGTTCTCCTGCACATGCTCAGTAGTAACCAGTTCTTCTGCACATGCTCAGTAGTAACCAGTTCTCCTGCACATTCTCAGTAGTAACTTGTTCTCCTGCACATTCTCAGTAGTAACTTGTTCTTCTGCACATGCTCAGTAGAGACAATCAGAACAAAGTCTCCTCTGTTGTGTCATGACTCCCAGTCCAGATTCTCCTGGACTTGGTACTTTTATTCTGACAGTCACTGTAATAACAATCTACTAGAATGTCCGTGTTCCCAGTGTTAATGTTTAGAACTCATTGTTATCTGGTGTGTGTGTGTGTGTGTGTGTGTGTGTGTGTGTGTGTGTGTGTGTGTGTGTGTGTGTGTGTGTGTGTGTGTGTGTGTGTGTGTGTGTGTGTGTGTGTGTGTGTGTGTGTGTGTGTGTGTGTGTGTGTGTGGTGTCATTACAAAAGCAAACAACAGCACCCACCAGTGGTCCAACATGATTACATAATTTTCAGCATTTCTGCCATTTCGACTAACTAACATCATTTTCCAAACATTGCTATGTAAAGTGAATCATTTCTGAACTGAACATGCAAAGATGATGCATTTTCACTTGGAAGTACGTGTAAGTAAGTCGTCAGAGTTCAGGAACGGCAGCATTGAGAAATTGAAAGGTTTAGCAGTAGCAGTGAGTGAAGGAGAGCACAGCAGCTGCTGCTGTAATGAGGATCCTTGCTTTTACTACTAGCTGTTAACCACAAACTGCTGGACACATATCCACTTACCCGCCCCGTAAATACTAAAACCAAGCACCCATAGCTTCCTGCTCAACACATTTCTTCAAAAACCTCGTTAAATGCTATTGGATTGTGGTTTCATGCCTTTCTGTGTCTCATTGTTTCTACATGTATTCTTCAGTTGCTGGAGCTGCTGGGCTACCTGGTGACCCCACAACATTATCCGACTCATATGAGTTCAGTTACAGTGATTCACTCAGGGCTAATCAGAGGAGTGGCTGAGACTGAGCCTCCTCTGTTCTCTGGAAACACATCGGCTCTGCAACTCCTGCAGATAAAAGTGTGGCCAAATGTTTGAGCTAAAAGATAAAGATACAGCGAGACGCTGCGTCGTCAGATGATGCTAAAGCTAAAGCAAATTCAGTACAACTAGGGGAGAGATGGTTGCAGTTAGGTTTCATAATGGCACGGTGCTGTTTGATTTTAATTAGTTTTTTTATTATTTGTCCCATCATCAACATGACGCAGCTTTTAGGAGCCTGAAAACGAGTTCCAGAGTGGAGAAATTAGAAAATTCCGCCAAGGCTTTGACATGTGGACAGACAGGATGCACATTAGCTAAAAATGATGATGCCATAGCTCCACCTCTCGACCTATAGCCCCGCCTCCCCTTCTGTGATGTCACTTAACAACAACAACATGGGGGACTACCTGTTCCAGGTGGAGCTGCAAGAGCTGCTGATGCTCGTCTGAGATATACTGGATTTGTTGAATATGAGGATGAGCAGAAGTATTATGTCTTCTTCTCTTTTTTTTTGTGTATTTCTGTGGTAGTTACAACCCCACCTAAAGGCCTGGCATGTGTACTACATTGTTTTGAGCCATGTTCATAGTGATGTGTGTATGGAAAACGTTTTTTGAAGAATGATGGTAAAAAAAAAATATTATTTTGGCTCATGTGGACAGGACCTAAAGCTAATGTTTATCAGAGCCTGCCAGAGTTTCGCAACTATTGCGAGCGTTAAAACAAACTTGCAGCACTTACGTGAAAGCTAGCAAAGTCAATGCTAAAGCTAACAACTCAGGAGCAGTCAGGTTTGATCATACTCTATAATATTTACTGGAGCCTGCTAAAGCATACAAACTATTGATGTATATAAAAGTTTGAATGCTCATGCTAAAGCTATCATTGTCAAAGCTAAAGCTAACAGCTAAGTTGGCAGAGCAGAAAGACATGACAGTCAGCTTTTACAAAGACACGCCAATGTTTAATTTTGGCATGTTCAATTGAAAACAGAAACAAATTTTCGCCATTGTGGTGGTTGGAGCCAATGAAAATGACAAAAAAGACATTCTATTCTATTCTATTCTAAAATGCAACTTTCTGAAAAAGGCTCCAAAGGTGCAGCTTTTTGTGAACACTCTGACTCCATGGAAACGGGAGAAAAGACAACTTTTCTGACACACTGCTGTTGCAGATGTTCTTCTGCACATGCTCAGGAGCTGGACAATAAAAAACATGTCTCCTCGAGACTGTCATGACTCCCAGTTCATATTCTCCTGGGACTTGTTACCATTATTTTGACAGTAACCATAATAACAATCCAACTTGGTACTTTTATTTTGACAGTTACCATAATAACAATCCAACTTCGCATCTGTCCACAAGAATGTCCGTGTTGTCCCATCAATGCTGAGACTATTTTTCTATACAGCATGTGTGTCGTTTCATTATTAAAAACAACCAACAGCGCAACTCATGGCCAGGCAGGCTAAGCACGTCATTCTCAGGTCTTCAGGCATTTTTCACTGGACGTTTTCAATATGTTGCCGCGTAAATAAGAAACTTTTCTAAAATTTATAAGACCGCGAGTTTTAAGAATAATGCTGAAGCAAAGAGTTTTTGAGGTAAAGCAGAACAGAGAGACAGCAGCTCTCATGTTGTTTCTGCTGAAGCAACAAGTTTCTCCAGAGAGCAGTGGTGATCCAGCACCATGTCTTCATCTCCAACACTGGACATGCTGAACTATTTATATCTGTTTATCTTTTACTAACAGCCGAATAAAAGAAGGGGACATATGTCCCAGCATCATAACTGATGGCAGTGTTTTGGCCAGCTTGGCGTCTTGTTCTGGTCTCTTCAGATGACCTGGGTCCATTACATTTCAGGAATGTTAATAGGCCTAAGTGTTTAGAGGAAGGCAGATGACCGACTGTTTTTAGCTTCACTTTACCTCCAGAGGGAGGCCTACATGTCCAGTTCAGACCTTCTGAACCAAAAATGCTGCAAACATCCAATCATACATACAAATACAATCTCTCCATGTCGCAGCCTGGTGAAGGCTGCGACATGGAGAGATTGTATAATAATAAAGCCACAGGCTCATAAAGCAATCATAATGAAGTATAATAACTCTACCAGCCTGCGTATTCCTGCGGTTTATGTTTAATTTAACAGTGTCAGTATAATTGACTAGAGTTTACATTGGTGTGAACCTCAACTTCCGTACCTGCCAGCTCCTCATTTTGGTAGTAATAATAAGCGAACACTGCTTGTTATCATAATTGTAAAAAGTTGGTGTGTGTTGCTTGGCTGAATTTCAAACCCGGTCCTAACTTCTTGTGTTTCTTCTTGCCAGGGTTCTGATTGGATCGCCGCTGTCGGGGCAGCCGGCGACACGGACGGGAGACGTGTACAAATGTCCAGTGGGGAAGGTGGACAACAAGTGTGTCAAACTGGAGCTGCCCAGTAAGAATTCCTCCGTCGGTCTATTCGTGTACTGCAACTCAGAAAATAAGGCCAGTTTTACGAGAGTCTCGCAGCTGATTTCATTAAAAAAAACATGATTTTATGTTTAAAAATTCAATCAACATGCATTAATTTGATATTAATTAAATTAATTCTCCCACTATTTGAAAAAGGTAGCATTTTCAGTGACTGTGCACAAAAACTTTCAGTCTTCACTTGAAAACGTTAAGGAGGCCATATAAATCCAAAATATCTGTAACACTTCAATGATAAAATAGAGAAATGGGAGGAACAACTTAACCTGCTGGAACAACTTAAACGGCTAAACCTTCTAAAATGGCTCAAATATTTAAAACTGGTAAATACGTTATAAAAATGTCAGCACTCCTTAATTCTTGTTTTCACATTTCATTATTGCAACATTATTCACTATTGCAACATATTTGGGTAAATTAAACCTGTACTATATAATGTATGAGCTGCATTCTCTCCACTTTGAAAGCTTGCTTTGTGTGACCATATAAATTAATTTAAGTTGTTAAAATGGCTCATTTATTCCTACTTGGTGCAGAAGAGACAAACTCCATTCGAGTGAATTGTAAACAATCTAATAAAAATTTAAATCATATACAGAATATTTTTGGATTTAACAGTCCCTGTAGTGAGAGTTAATTTTCAGCATGCCTTCTTTTGGGGCTCTTTCCAAACTCTCCACCGTTAGTTTCAGAACAGCCTGGCCAAAAAAACCCCCCAAAAACGTAAGGCTGTTTCTGCAGCTTGTTTACATTGTTATTATCATGCGGCTATAATTACTGCTCTGAGCGATGGGAATAATAAAGCCACTCAGACCATTTTGTCAGCAGTTTCATTCGTCCGGATTCATCCTTATCGGGATTAAGTGGCGAGACAGTCAGAAGACAGTGTTTACAGAGATATCAGAGAGTGATGCAGAGTTCAGACTGCAGCCCCAAAAAGAGAAGTGGAAGATGCACAGATAGCAGAGTCTCGTCCTCCAGCTCTCACAGCTGTGTTTGTTTACAGTCTGGTTTTCACATTTTACTCACTCGTCTCATCGATTTCGCACAGGCTGCACAAGACGACAATAAGGAATCCATGAGTCGTCTTTAAAGAGACAGGAACTCTAAACTGAACTGAAACCGTTTCCGTGTTATCGTACGGAAATATCATAAACATGATTAAAGTGAGAACTATTCCCTTCAGCTGATGTGATTATGACTGACTGCCCAGCGATGCTGCACATGGTTAGATCATCTCATCTCGCACTGGCACCACGCAACACTGGCATTATCTAGAATCTCTGGCACCAACAGAATGTGACGGGTCGAGAAGGTGTGAGGGTAGTTGTGTGGTAGTCGTAGAATGTGTGGTAGTTCTAGAATGTCTTCGGGTTATCTGTTAGGGTTCTAGATTGTGGGAGGGTTCTGGAATGTGGGAGTTTTGTTGAATATATGAAGTTTATACAATGTGTAAATTTTCTAGAATGTGTGACAGTTCTAGAATATATGAGGGTTCTTGAATGTGGGAAAGTACTGGGATGTGATAGGGTTATAGACTGTGTGAGTTCTGGAATGTGTGAAGTTCTAGATGTTGTGAGGGTTCTAGAATGTGTGGGAGATCTACTATATTTTAGGGTTATCTGTGAGAGTTCTAGAAAGTGTAAGAGCTTTAACTTTTGCTCGGGTTTGAGAACATCTGAGATTCTGGGATGTGTGAAGGTTGTAGATTGTCTTGAAACACCCTACAGAAAGTCCCTGAAAATAAATGTGTGTAGGGAACGTCTTCTGTCTGGGGACAACTGACTGAACCAGACACTGTGGTCAGGACACACTGACAGAACGTTGAGGATCATTTGCTGATATTTTAAAGGCCAAACAGCTTAGCTGAGAAGATAAACAAATAATACCTAATCACTTCTGTATCTGCAAGTACTTTCTGTGGTATGTGATGTGTGTGTACTTGTATTATCTCTGGTTCCCTGGGGCAGGAAGCCGAGCCCAACTGAACAGGAAGAGAGTAAATAAACAAGGTTTTAATGCTTCATCCTTCCAATTTATCTTAATATAACAGATAAACACAAAGTGGCTTCCGGTCAAGAGTCTGCAGAGCCGCCATCAGAGCCGCCATCAGAGCCGCCATCAGAGCCGCCATCAGAGCCGCCATCAGAGCCGTAGTTAGAGCCGCCATCAGAGCCGCCATCAGAGCCGCCATCAGAGCCGTAGTTAGAGCCGCCATCAGAGCCGCCATCAGAGCCGTAGTTAGAGCCGCCATCAGAGCCGCCATCAGAGCCGTAGTTAGAGCCGCCATCAGAGCCGCCATCAGAGCCGTAGTTAGAGCCGCCATCAGAGCCGCCATCAGAGCCGTAGTTAGAGCCGCCATCAGAGCCGCCATCAGAGCCGCCATCAGAGCCGTAGTTAGAGCCGCCATCAGAGCCGCCATCGGAGCCGCCATCAGAGCCGCCATCAGAGCCGTAGTTAGAGCCGCCATCAGAGCCGCCATCAGAGCCGTAGTTAGAGCCGCCATCAGAGCCGCCATCGGAGCCGCCATCAGAGCCGCCATCAGAGCCGCCATCAGAGCCGTAGTTAGAGCCGCCATCAGAGCCGTAGTTAGAGCCGCCATCAGAGCCGCCATCAGAGCCGCCATCAGAGCCGTAGTTGGAGCCGCCATTAGAGCCGCCATCGGAGCCGCCATCGGAGCCGCCATCGGAGCCGCCATCGGAGCCGCCATCAGAGCCGCCATCAGAGCCGCCATCAGAGCCGTAGTTAGAGCCGCCATCAGAGCCGCCATCAGAGCCGTAGTTAGAGCCGCCATCAGAGCCGCCATCAGAGCCGTAGTTAGAGCCGCCATCGGAGCCGCCATCAGAGCCGTAGTTAGAGCCACCATCAGAACCGCCATCAGAGCCGCCATCAGAGCCGCCATCAGAGCCGCCATCAGAGCCGTAGTTAGAGCCGCCATCAGAGCCGCCATCGGAGCCGCCATCAGAGCCGCCATCAGAGCCGCCATCAGAGCCGTAGTTAGAGCCGCCATCAGAGCCGTAGTTAGAGCCACCATCAGAGCCGCCATCAGAGCCGCCATCAGAGCCGTAGTTAGAGCCGCCATCAGAGCCGCCATCAGAGCCGTAGTTAGAGCCGCCATCGGAGCCGCCATCAGAGCCGTAGTTAGAGCCACCATCAGAACCGCCATCAGAGCCGTAGTTAGAGCCACCATCAGAGCCGCCATCAGAGCCGTAGTTAGAGCCGCCATCGGAGCCGCCATCAGAGCCGTAGTTAGAGCCACCATCAGAACCGCCATCAGAGCCGCCATCAGAGCCGCCATCAGAGCCGCCATCAGAGCCGTAGTTAGAGCCGCCATCAGAGCCGTAGTTAGAGCCACCATCAGAGCCGCCATCAGAGCCGTAGTTAGAGCCGCCATCAGAGCCGTAGTTAGAGCCGCCATCAGAGCCGCCATCAGAGCCGCCATCAGAGCCGTAGTTGGAGCCGCCATTAGAGTCGCCATCGGAGCCGCCATCGGAGCCGCCATCGGAGCCGCCATCGGAGCCGCCATCAGAGCCGCCATCAGAGCCGTAGTTAGAGCCGCCATCAGAGCCGCCATCAGAGCCGCCATCAGAGCCGTAGTTAGAGCCGCCATCAGAGCCGCCATCAGAGCCGTAGTTAGAGCCGCCATCAGAGCCGCCATCAGAGCCGTAGTTAGAGCCGCCATCGGAGCCGCCATCAGAGCCGTAGTTAGAGCCACCATCAGAACCGCCATCAGAGCCGCCATCAGAGCCGTAGTTAGAGCCGCCATCAGAGCCGCCATCAGAGCCGTAGTTAGAGCCGCCATTAGAGCCGTAGTTAGAGCCGCCATCAGAGCCGCCATCAGAGCCGTAGTTAGAGCCACCATCAGAACCGCCATCAGAGCCGTAGTTAGAGCCGCCATCAGAGCCGTAGTTAGAGCCGCCATCAGAGCCGTAGTTAGAGCCGCCATTAGAGCCGTTGTTAGAGCCGCCATCAGAGCCGTTGTTAGAGCCGCCATCAGAGCCGCCATCAGAGCCGTTGTTAGAGCCGCCATCAGAGCCGCCATCAGAGCCGTAGTTAGAGCCACCATCAGAGCCGTAGTTAGAGCCGCCATCAGAGCCGTAGTTGGAGCCGCCATCAGAGCCGCCATCAGAGCCGCCATCAGAGCCGTAGTTAGAGCCGCCATCAGAGCCGTAGTTAGAGCCGCCATCAGAGCCGTAGTTAGAGCCGCCATCAGAGCCGTAGTTAGAGCCGCCATCAGAGCCGTAGTTAGAGCCGCCATCAGAGCCGTAGTTAGAGCCGCCATTAGAGCCGCCATCAGAGCCGTAGTTAGAGCCGCCATCAGAGCCGTAGTTAGAGCCGCCATCAGAGCCGTAGTTAGAGCCGCCATCAGAGCCGTAGTTAGAGCCGCCATCAGAGCCGTAGTTAGAGCCGCCATTAGAGCCGCCATCAGAGCCGTAGTTAGAGCCGCCATCAGAGCCGTAGTTAGAGCCGCCATCAGAGCCGTAGTTAGAGCCGCCATCAGAGCCGTAGTTAGAGCCGCCATCAGAGCCGTTGTTAGAGCCGCCATCAGAGCCGTAGTTAGAGCCGCCATCAGAGCCGTAGTTAGAGCCGCCATCAGAGCCGTAGTTAGAGCCACCATTAGAGCCGTAGTTAGAGCCACCATCAGAGCCGTAGTTAGAGCCGCCATCAGAGCCGTAGTTAGAGCCACCATTAGAGCCGTAGTTAGAGCCACCATTAGAGCCGTAGTTAGAGCCGCCATCAGAGCCGTAGTTAGAGCCACCATTAGAGCCGTAGTTAGAGCCACCATTAGAGCTCATAGATACTTCATTGATTGGAGTCATCCCTCCTTCTTCTTTCTTCTTATACAGTACAGGGTCGCAGAGTGCTGGAGCTGATCCCAGCCTACTGTGGGCGAGGGTTAGGGTTCACCTGGACAGGTCACCAGGCAAACACATATTGACGTTTACATTCACAACTCGCTGCAATTTAGCATCACTAGTTGATGTCATGTGCATGTTTTTGGACTGTGGGAGAAAACTGGAGCACCCAGAGGAGAACATGCAAACTCCACTTAGAAAGGCCTTGGGTTAGACTTGAACCCACAACCGTCTCGCTGTGAGGCGAGAATGCTAATGCTAACCACTGCCTCCTTTTTACACAACTTTTGGAATGGGAGAGGCATGATGTCACGTGTGTGTGTGTGTGTGTGTGTGTGTGTGTGTGTGTGTGTGTGTGTGTGTGTGTGTGTGTGTGTGTGTGTGTGTGTGTGTGTGTGTGTGTGTGTGTGTGTGTGTGTGTGTGTGTGTGTGTGTGTGTGTGTGTGTGTGTGTGTGTGTGTGTGTGTGTCTCTCTTCCTTCACAGTTTACTGCAGTAGCTCACAGTTTAATGCCGTGTCAAAGCCTCAGTAGGTTGGAGTGATATTCGAATGTGTTTTTATTGGGCAGTCTGGTGGTTGGGGTTAAACAGCTCTTTGATTGGCTGCAGCAGCCCAAGGACAGGAAGCACAGTGAGCAGCACTCTGCAGCCACTCTTAGATGAAGCCAATGTAACTTTAAAATGCTGTCCTGGAGGAGCTCCATCCAAACCTAAAGTGTTTGTGGGAATCTGTGGATTCAGACGAAACGAGGAGCACAATCGAATTCAATGCATTCCTCAAGCTGTCCACATGTTGAGATGGCTTCAAGAATCCCCTTCTTTTCTCCCATGTTTCTCCACAAAATGCTTGTTTTGCCGAAGCACACAGAGAGACGGCAGAGCAAAACATAAAAGAAGCTACTTTTAGTCACGTGTCAGAGGTTATTCCGTCTCCAGGTCAGG
The DNA here is from genome assembly GCF_963422515.1 of Blennius ocellaris. Classification (NCBI taxonomy): domain Eukaryota; kingdom Metazoa; phylum Chordata; class Actinopteri; order Blenniiformes; family Blenniidae; genus Blennius; species Blennius ocellaris. Next base: position 59,905 of record NW_027662231.1, read on the forward strand.
CGGAAGTGAGCGAGGAGACCGAGCAGTTTTCTTCCTGTGGGAAAATGAAAAAGAGGAATTTGTCCAGCTGTTCATCCTCTACTGTTGGTCTCGCTCTGTTTATTCATCCACCCCCCCTTTTCTTTTTTCCAGAAAATACAACCATTCCCAACTTGCGTGAAGTGAAGGAGAACATGACCATGGGAACCACGCTGGTGACCAATCCCCACGGAGGGTTTCTGGTACGAAGCAATGTCCTACATGTTCTATAGAAAACTACAAAGTCTGATCTTTGCATATTTTACGGCAACAAAACTGGTCTGAACGCAAGCATTCCCTGATCTCTGGCCTCTGTGGAGACAGTGGGACGGAGACAGAGGGGTGGAGACAGTGGGACGGACACTGTCCAAATGTAGCTTCATGTCCTGGGAATGTGAATTAACCGGACCACCAAGTGTATGGATATGGAGAAACAATCCACCAAAACACATTGTAACTTCACTTAAATGATGTTAATACCACATATCAGAGTGTAAATTCTACACTTCTAGATCTAGATTCCTTTTACCTTTCTAGGAACTATATGATCCTGAATCTTTTCACTGATCTCATCTGGATGATTGTAGAATCTTTCTGATTGGACAGAAAAAGTCTGGTTTCGCACAGTGAGGGTGGGTTAGGGCTAGTAAGGTAATCCGTAATCCATTACTCGTCCCAGGCACTGAAGTGTGAAAATCCTCATTTAATAACGCAGATTAACACAATGGCCGTTACTCAACATGTGTACTTGTCAGTACTTTCTGGAGTATTTTTGAAACATCATTCAGTTGGTGAACAAGTAGTGATCCAATTCAAAGTACACATCTCGCCCTCTTGCTCTGCCCACTTTATCAAGGATGCATCAAGAGATGACTTGTGTGAACTTGGTAATTCCAAAAGTCTGTACTTCTGAGTATGTACTCACCAAGTAAACGAGTATTTATTTGTGTACTTGGGATTGAGAAATTTTCTAACTAATACGTTTAATGAAAGATTGAATTCCTACATGTAATGAGGACAACTGAAGGGCGGGGTCACATGACAACGTATCAGGTGAACACTTCTGTTGTGGTTTCAGTGTTGCTTTACAAGTCAGCGTGTGGAAATGGGAAAATGTAACTAATTCACTTGTCAGCGTGTGGAAACGTAAAAATGTAACTAATTCACTTGTCAGCGTGTGGAAACGTAAAAATTTAACTAATTCACTTGTCAGCGTGTGGAAACGTAAAAATTTAACTAATTCACTTGTCAGCGTGTGGAAACGTAAAAATGTAACTAACTCACTCGTCAGCATGTGGAAACATAAAAATGTAACTAACTCACTCATCAGTGTGTAGAAACGTAAAAATGTAACTAACTCACTCGTCAGCATGTGGAAAAGTAAAAATGTAACTAACTCACTCGTCAGCGTGTGGAAACGTAAAAATGTAACTAACTCACTCGTCAGTGTGTAGAAACGTAAAAATGTAACTAACTCACTCGTCAGCGTGTGGAAACGTAAAAATTTAACTAACTCACTCGTCAGCGTGTGGAAACGTAAAAATGTAACTAACTCACTCGTCAGTGTGTAGAAACGTAAAAATGTAACTAACTCACTCGTCAGTGTGTAGAAACGTAAAAATGTAACTAACTCACTCGTCAGCGTGTGGAAACGTAAAAATTTAACTAACTCACTCGTCAGCGTGTGGAAACGTAAAAATTTAACTAACTCACTCGTCAGTGTGTAGAAACGTAAAAATGTAACTAACTCACTCGTCAGCGTGTGGAAACGTAAAAATGTAACTAACTCACTCGTCAGCGTGTGGAAACGTAAAAATTTAACTAACTCACTCGTCAGCGTGTGGAAACGTAAAAATTTAACTAACTCACTCGTCAGCGTGTGGAAACGTAAAAATGTAACTAACTCACTCGTCAGCGTGTGGAAACGTAAAAATGTAACTAACTCACTCGTCAGCGTGTGGAAAGGTAAAAATGTAGCTAACTCACTCGTCAGCGTGTGGAAACGTAAAAATGTAACTAACTCACTCGTCAGCGTGTGGAAACGGAAAAATGTAACTAACTCACTCGTCAGCGTGTGGAAACGTAAAAATGTAACTAACTCACTCGTCAGCGTGTGGAAAGGTAAAAATGTAACTAACTCACTCGTCAGCGTGTGGAAAGGTAAAAATGTAACTAACTCACTCGTCAGCGTGTGGAAACGTAAAAATGTAACTAACTCACTCGTCAGTGTGTAGAAACGTAAAAATGTAACTAACTCACTCGTCAGCGTGTGGAAACGTAAAAATGTAACTAACTCACTCGTCAGCGTGTGGAAAGGTAAAAATGTAACTAACTCACTCGTCAGCGTGTGGAAAGGTAAAAATGTAACTAACTCACTCGTCAGCGTGTGGAAAGGTAAAAATGTAACTAACTCACTCGTCAGCGTGTGGAAAGGTAAAAATGTAACTAACTCACTCGTCAGCGTGTGGAAAGGTAAAAATGTAACTAACTCACTCGTCAGCGTGTGGAAACGTAAAAATGTAACTAACTCACTCGTCAGCGTGTGGAAAGGTAAAAATGTAACTAACTCACTCGTCAGCGTGTAGAAACGTAAAAATGTAACTAACTCACTCGTCAGTGTGTAGAAACGTAAAAATGTAACTAACTCACTCGTCAGCGTGTAGAAACGTAAAAATGTAACTAACTCACTCGTCAGTGTGTAGAAACGTAAAAATTTAACTAACTCACTCGTCAGCGTGTGGAAACGTAAAAATTTAACTAACTCACTCGTCAGCATGTGGAAAGGTAAAAATGTAACTAACTCACTCGTCAGTGTGTGGAAACGGAAAAATTTTACTAATTCACTCGTCAGCATGTTGAAATGGGAAAATGTAACTAATTCGCTTGTCAGCGTGTGGAAAGAAAATGTAACTAATTTGTACTGGATAAACGAACAAATAAAATGAGAAGGTTATGTGATTCCCTGAACCACCTCCACACAGGCTGAACTTTTGATGGAGGAGCTGACAGAGCATATCCTGATTGCAGGCTGTTCCCTGAGAGAACACAGAGCATCTCCTGACTGCTCGCTCAGAAAACATAGCATCTCCTGACTGCTCGCTCAGAAAACAGAGTGTCTAATGACTGCTCCCTCAGAACACAGAGCATCTCCTGACTGCTCCCTCAGAACACAGAGCGTCTAATGACTGCTCCCTCAGAACACAGAGCATCTCCTGACTGCTCCCTCAGAAAACAGAGCGTCTAATGACTGCTCCCTCAGAAAACAGAGCATCTCCTGACTGCTCCCTCAGAAAACAGAGCGTCTAATGACTGCTCCCTCAGAAAACAGAGCGTCTAATGACTGCTCCCTCAGAAAACAGAGCGTCTAATGACTGCTCCCTCAGAAAACAGAGCGTCTAATGACTGCTCCCTCAGAACACAGAGCATCTAATGACTGCTCCCTCAGAAAACAGAGCGTCTAATAACTGCTCCCTCAGAAAACAGAGCGTCTAATGACTGCTCCCTCAGAAAACAGAGCGTCTAATGACTGCTCCCTCAGAACACAGAGCATCTCCTGACTGCTCCCTCAGAAAACAGAGCGTCTAATGACTGCTCCCTCAGAAAACAGAGCGTCTAATGACTGCTCCCTCAGAAAACAGAGCGTCTAATGACTGCTCCCTCAGAAAACAGAGCGTCTAATGACTGCTCCCTCAGAAAACAGAGCGTCTAATGACTGCTCCCTCAGAAAACAGAGCGTCTAATGACTGCTCCCTCAGAAAACAGAGCGTCTAATGACTGCTCCCTCAGAAAACAGAGCGTCTAATGACTGCTCCCTCAGAAAACAGAGCGTCTATTGACTGCTCCCTCAGAAAACAGAGCGTCTAATGACTGCTCCCTCAGAAAACAGAGCGTCTAATGACTGCTCCCTCAGAAAACAGAGCGTCTAATGACTGCTCCCTCAGAAAACAGAGCGTCTAATGACTGCTCCCTCAGAACACAGAGCGTCTAATGACTGCTCCCTCAGAACACAGAGCGTCTAATGACTGCTCCCTCAGAACACAGAGCGTCTAATGACTGCTTGCTCAGAAAACAGAGCGTCTAATGACTGCTCCCTCAGAAAACAGAGCGTCTAATGACTGCTCCCTCAGAAAACAGAGTGTCTAATGACTGCTCCCTCAGAAAACAGAGCGTCTAATGACTGCTCGCTCAGAAAACAGAGCGTCTAATGACTGCTCCCTCAGAAAACAGAGCGTCTAATGACTGCTCCCTCAGAAAACAGAGCGTCTAATGACTGCTCCCTCAGAACACAGAGCGTCTAATAACTGCTCCCTCAGAAAACAGAGCGTCTAATGACTGCTCCCTCAGAAAACAGAGCGTCTAATGACTGCTCCCTCAGAACACAGAGCATCTCCTGACTGCTCCCTCAGAAAACAGAGCGTCTAATGACTGCTCCCTCAGAAAACAGAGCGTCTAATGACTGCTCCCTCAGAAAACAGAGCGTCTAATGACTGCTCCCTCAGAAAACAGAGCGTCTAATGACTGCTCCCTCAGAAAACAGAGCGTCTAATGACTGCTCCCTCAGAAAACAGAGCGTCTAATGACTGCTCCCTCAGAAAACAGAGCGTCTAATGACTGCTCCCTCAGAAAACAGAGCGTCTAATGACTGCTCCCTCAGAAAACAGAGCGTCTAATGACTGCTCCCTCAGAAAACAGAGCGTCTAATGACTGCTCCCTCAGAAAACAGAGCGTCTAATGACTGCTCCCTCAGAAAACAGAGCGTCTAATGACTGCTCCCTCAGAACACAGAGCGTCTAATGACTGCTCCCTCAGAACACAGAGCGTCTAATGACTGCTCCCTCAGAACACAGAGCGTCTAATGACTGCTTGCTCAGAACACAGAGCGTCTAATGACTGCTCCCTCAGAAAACAGAGCGTCTAATGACTGCTCCCTCAGAAAACAGAGTGTCTAATGACTGCTCCCTCAGAAAACAGAGCGTCTAATGACTGCTCGCTCAGAAAACAGAGCGTCTAATGACTGCTCCCTCAGAAAACAGAGCGTCTAATGACTGCTTGCTCAGAAAACAGAGCGTCTAATGACTGCTCCCTCAGAAAACAGAGCGTCTAATGACTGCTCCCTCAGAACACAGAGTGTCTAATGACTGCTCCCTCAGAAAACAGAGCGTCTAATGACTGCTCCCTCAGAAAACAGAGCGTCTAATGACTGCTCCCTCAGAAAACAGAGCGTCTAATGACTGCTCCCTCAGAAAACAGAGCGTCTAATGACTGCTCCCTCAGAAAACAGAGCGTCTAATGACTGCTCCCTCAGAACACAGAGCGTCTAATGACTGCTCCCTCAGAACACAGAGCGTCTAATGACTGCTCCCTCAGAACACAGAGCGTCTAATGACTGCTTGCTCAGAACACAGAGCGTCTAATGACTGCTCCCTCAGAAAACAGAGCGTCTAATGACTGCTCCCTCAGAAAACAGAGTGTCTAATGACTGCTCCCTCAGAAAACAGAGCGTCTAATGACTGCTCGCTCAGAAAACAGAGCGTCTAATGACTGCTCCCTCAGAAAACAGAGCGTCTAATGACTGCTTGCTCAGAAAACAGAGCGTCTAATGACTGCTCCCTCAGAAAACAGAGCGTCTAATGACTGCTCCCTCAGAACACAGAGTGTCTAATGACTGCTCCCTCAGAAAACAGAGCGTCTAATGACTGCTCCCTCAGAAAACAGAGCGTCTAATGACTGCTCCCTCAGAAAACAGAGCGTCTAATGACTGCTCCCTCAGAAAACAGAGCGTCTAATGACTGCTCCCTCAGAAAACACAGAGCGTCTCCTGGCTGCTCCCTCAGAGAGAAGGAAGCCACTGTGGAACATGCAGGAACATTTAAGGAAATTATGCCAAAGGATTAATAGATTTTATTAAATTTTCCAGTTACTGTTGGTAAATTTGAGATTCCTGCTTCCTATTGGGCTCTGCTTTCTGCAGAGGAGCACTCTGCTGTTTTTTTTTTTTTAACAGTCGCAGCGTAATCCTCCGTTTGAGTCGTTCTTTCCTTTTGGTTTTTGTCTTTATGGCTACGATCTCCTCTCTGCCCTGACCTCACTGTGTGTTTGTGTGTGTGTGTGTGTGTGTGTGTGTGTGTGTGTGTGTGTGTGTGTGTGTGTGTGTGTGTGTGTGTGTGTGTGTGTGTGTGTGTGTGTGTGTGTGTGTGTGTGTGTGTGTGTGTGTGTGTGTGTGTGTGTGTGTGTGTGTGTGTGTGTGTGTGTGTGTGTGTGTGTGTCCACAGGCGTGTGGTCCTCAGTACGGCTACATGTGCGGCCAGCAGCAGTACATCTCAGGAGTCTGTGCCAACGTCAGTGATTCCTTCCAAGTCCTGAACTCCATGGCGCCGGCGGCACAAGGTAGGCAGCCCCACCCCGGACGTGACTGCAGACCGGGAGATAAACATCAAGTACTGGGAGCGGCACCAGCAAGACCCCCCACCCCCATATGGGAGGAGAGGGAGCTTAGCGCGTCCTCCCTGTTTTAAACTGCTGTGCCACCTCATCCCTCTCTCCTCCAGCCCTTCAGCTGCGTGACATGATGGAGTCAGGAGGCAGCTGATGAGCCTGCAGGCCACACCCCCTGGAAGAGTGCTCTGCAGGCCACACCCCCTGGAAGAGCGGCCTGCAGGCCACTCCCCCTGGAAGAGTGGCCTGCAGAGCACTGACAGTCACCATAACAACAATCCAAAATGGTGGTTTTGTTTTGACAGTCACCATAATAACAATCCAACTTGGTAGTTTTATTTTGACAGTCACCATAACAACAATCCAAAATGGTGGTTTTGTTTGGACAGTCACCATAATAACAATCCAACTTGGTAGTTTTATTTTGACAGTCACCATAACAACAATCCAACTTGGTACTTTTATTTTGACAGTCACCATAATAACAATCCAACTTGGTGGTTTTATTTTGACAGTCACCATAAAAACAATCCAACTTGGTGGTTTTATTTTGATAGTCACCATAATAACAATCTAACTTGGTGGTCTGTCCACTAGAATGTCTCCCAGTGTTTATGTTTAGAGGTCTGTTCCCTGCTGTGTGTGTGTGTGTGTGTGTGTGTGTGTGTGTGTGTGTGTGTGTGTGTGTGTGTGTGTGTGTGTGTGTGTGTGTGTGTGTGTGTGTGTGTGTGTGTGTGTGTGTGTGTGTGTGTGTGTGTGTGTGTGTGTGTGTGTGTGTGTGTGTGTGTGTGTGTGTGTGTGGGTGGTTAAAACTAAAACTAGCAACAGCACCCACTAGTGGTCTGACTTGCTAAGGACAGTTTTTCTGCCGTTTCCATGGAAACTGAGGTGTTTGTCAGAACGTTGCTGTGTGAACGTGAACACTAGTTTGCCTCATGATGAAGTTTGAAAGCTTGGAATCACGCTGACCACCCTTCAGCTGCTCCTCCTTAAAAAGCTCCACTGCCTTTCATATTTCGACTTCTTTTTTTCTATTTCTTTTTAAACGTTGTTTTATTATCCTCTGCATCAGTGGTCGGAAATGTTTTGGCCTGTGGAAAAACAGTGAATTTCTGTGACTCCATGAGTCTGCTTCTTCAACCAAACGCTGATTTTTGTGCTCCTGTGATTTCTTTTTTTTAACAGCCTGTAATTATCTAGTGAAAACCAAATGCTTATAATAAATCCGACAATCTGCAATGATTGTTTTTTTTCAATTCTCTTTTCTTCTTCAATGTAAAATTGCTGTGGATTGCTCAGACAGCCTGTGTGCTTAAAGTGGACACACACAGGAAGAAACCTGGATGTATTCTATAATCTGGTGTTTTCTGAGGAGGTGCAGTCAGCAGTTTACTTTGTTTGTATTGAGACAAATGAAGTGAGACTGTTGTGAAGCTTCAGGTCTCCTTTTGGGAGGAGCTAAACCTGCAGGACCGGGGCTCTGGAGGACTGAGGAAGGAGACCTCTGGTCTCTAGGCTGTTTTTCTTTAAACATTATGTTCACTATCTCTCTGGATGTTTTATAGAGTCAAAAGTGTTTTTCTGGTGTGGTTTTTTTTTTTAAAGCAGAGGCAACATTTATAAAGTCTACAAATATCAAAATAGTGTGTCGACTTATAAAAAAAGAAGCTGCAAATTAACCAGGGGCAAAAAATGTTGTATCTACATTTGAATATACTTTTCCAGAAGATTTGGAAAACCAGGAAATGTAAAAAAGTGTGTATGTCTGTGTGTGTGTGTGTGTATTTTTTATTTTTTTCTATTTCATGTGAAGCAGTTTGTTTGTATGAAAAGTGTGTGATTTTGATCATGCAACCCAACCCCTGTGTCAGACTGTGGGACAGAACTGGACATCGTGATGGTTCTGGACGGGTCCAACAGTATCTACCCCTGGTCCAGCATCACACACTTTCTCCTCCGCTTCCTAGAGAAAATGGAGATCGGACCCAAGCTTTCACAAGTGAGTCACACGCATGGAAATTCAATTAGTGTCTGCATCTGTTCATTTTTACATCCATCCATCCATTGTGGGTAAACTTAGGATTTTAAAAGTAGATTATAGTTTGTAAATTGTACCTACATTTGGTTTGAATTAAGTACCTATAAAGAAAAAACCTACATAATTTGACTATTTTGAATTTCTGCTTCCATATCTGCATATTATTACTTCCATGTCTCTATAGCACAATACACTGAGATGTTATAATCCTGCATCGAGAGAAAAAGTGAATGAAGGAATATATCATGGGCTGCCAGCTGAGGTTTTTCGGTTCTGTATTTCACTACCTAATTGCCCCCTCTCAGGCGTTTTTCCACTTGGTGACAGCAGTGGGAGTAAAACGTCTTCTGAAGAACTTCACCTTTCTTCAGAGTTCTACCTTGAGTGTATTTCCATCCTCTTGGAGCAGACCAGTGGTTTTTTATTGTGGTCACATTGGTGGAGTTTTCCAGCAGGGGAAAGTCTTCCCACCATGGAGCTCCACCGTCTTGCATGGTACTGCAGTCCTCTGCCTTCTGGATGAAGCACATTGTGTCACATGGGCTCCAGCAGATCGTCCTGGAGAAGAAGAAGCCCAGGGAGGAGGTGTGGGCTAAAGAAAACTACTCTGTGTTTTCCAGGTAGGCATCGTGTCTTACGGTGAGAGCGTGACTCACCGTGTCAACCTGAGCCAGTTCGACAACACCGCTGCCCTGCTGGAGTTTGTGAAGGATCTTCCTCAGCAGACCGGGTTCAAGACCATGACCTTCCTAGGCATCGACACAGCCAGGTACTGAAGCCAGCCGGGTACTGCACGGAGCCAGCCTGTGGAGGCCGGAGCACCAGGCAGTGGGCGTCCAGCCTCTGAGGTCTCGCTGTGGTTCATGAACTCTTGGGTCCATTTCAAGTCCCACAGACGACAGACCTTCCTTCATAAATCGTCAGTTTTCCTCAACTGACCAGAGAAACAGGTCCCTTGTTCGTCTGCACGCAGGTTTCAACTCTGATCTCGTTACATCAGGGAGAGGAAGAAACGTCCAAAATTAGATTCAAGTATCAAGAATGGAAACAGTTTCATCGACTCTGTCAACTAATAACTATACCTGCTAACGACCTGATCATTGTGGCCTTTTTTATTCTGGATAACACAAAGATAATATTTAGAGAAATGTTCCATTATTTTCTTCTTCCCTGCCACTGAATGTCTGCCAGAGCTCATCTGAACATCGTTCACCTCTATCCCCTCCACTGAGTGACTCCACTGCTAATTCTGGACAGTTAACATCAATAATATAAAATAGTGGGGAAAAATTGCAGCCTTCTCTTCCAATTCATTCATAACTTGGAAACTTTTGTTTTGTGTTGAATTGTTTTGTTTGTTGCTGTTTTTTGTCAATTAATTAAATAAAAACAAATGTAAACTATAACTACAAACATAACTGAGGGGGAGTTAATAAAATAGAATACATTCCTTATTCCTGTTTTCGATAAGCAGACTGCAAAATAATTGTATTTGATATTCAGTCTCATTTTTAGTTAAGTATGTTTAATTCATTCATTGTAAAGAAAAATTAAAAGCCAGAACAAAGGGTTTAAAATTCTTGAATGAAAGTAAATTGAAAGATGAACTTATATATTCTGCCATACTATCTTAATTAATACATCCCATTGAAAATGAAAAACAAACAGCAAATATCAAACAAAATGACTATAAAATCTGAAATTATTACATTTTTAAGGCTATTGTTGTTTTAATGCTCAGATATTAGATGTAATATTTCATTATTATTACATTTATTACATTTCTTGCTTTGCTAATTTTCAGACACCTTATTTATTATTTTATTGGCAGGTATTGTGTTACTCGCTATTATTACATTATCGGTTGCTAAAATTGGGTTTTACAATTACAGACAAATCAACAGTACAGTATTGATCTCAATTATTTGGCTTTAACTCTGACATTTGTTTTGCATTTGGAGTCTTTTCTTGCTTTCTGGCATAGAATGTCAACAGATGAAGGAGACGCTGAGCTCCTCTATCATCAATAATCTTTGATCAGAAGTTATTGATGTTTAGCTCAATCTTGACAATCCAACTTTATTCTTCCGACTGTGCCTTGACCTCAGGAAAGAGGCCTTCATGCCAGAGCGTGGCGCTCGACCTGGAGTGAAGAAGGTCATGGTGATCGTGACGGACGGAGAGTCACATGACTTCCACAATCTCAACAAGGTCATGGGAGACTGCGAGGACGACGACATCGAGAGGTTTGGCATCGCTGTGAGTGTCTTTAGCTGTTTTCTTGTATCATTTTAACGTTCTGTGCTTCTTGAACCTGACGAGCCTGCTGCTTTCTGCTGACTCTGGATATTGGACGCATGCTGATTAGACTAAATAAGCTAGAAAAGCAAGCAAACAGTGGTAAATTCTCACTATTCTGACAGCATCTGTCACAATCCGTATCACACGATGATGATATGTGGATGTGGTTTCCAGGTTCTGGGAGATTACAATCGTCAGAACAAGAGTGCAGAAGAAGTGCACAAGTTCATCAAAGAGATTGAGTCCATCTCCAGTCAGCCACTACGAGACCACTTCTTCAACGTGTCTGACGAGTTCGCTCTGCTGAACATTGTCGACACGCTGGGGAGCAAGATCTTCGCTCTGGAAGGTGATTATACACTGTGAAAGAGGAGTTTTACTGTTCAACTGCCAAACAAGTGACTGATGATAAACAATAGTTACACTCCTCTTTTTTGGATTTATAATCATCTATTGTTCACATGAACAAACAGATTGCAAGGAAAGAAAAACGTCCTTCTGACTGCAAGAATCCTGCAGAACCAGACTCAGGGCAAACAATCAAACAATTTAAAGTTCTCCTCTCCTCCATCTCCACCTCCTTCTACACAAAGTTTCCAGCTCCTCCTTGATTCTCCTCCAGTAGAATATTGATCCTAGGAGCTGCAGTCACAATCTGCTGTGTCTGTGTGAGCTGGACTGGCTCCGCCCACACACGCCCATCTATGGGAAGACGAGGAAGTACTTCCTCTCATGGTGCCATGTGGCAGAGCAGAGCTGCCTGATTGTGGGAGGAGTCAATGGGGAGGAGCCTACCTTGATTGTGATAGGCTATACCCCGATAACACTATATAGGGTTTGATTCTGATTGGCTGCTTGGAGCAACACACTTTTTAAAACCTGGAACAAGCCAGAAAGAGAGAGAGAGAGAGAGAGAGAGAGATTTCTATAAATAAAGCTGAGATGAACATTTCTCTCCGCAGCCACCAGCGGAAACTTCACGTCTTCATTCGGGATGGAAATGTCTCAGACTGGGTTCAGTGCGCACACGTCCAAAGTAAGTCTAGCTCATCCAGCAAGACGTGTCTTCACATCCGTTTGTCACGTCTGGAGGCATTTGGGTTTGTTTATTTGAATGTGCTTGGGTGCGAGTGAGAGCATCAGCTGGAGGTCTGGCTTTGGAGAGACAATGTTTCAGTGTGATCCGGAGAGACAATGTCTCACAGATCCACTGAGAGTGTCTTCAGCTCTCCACCAGTCGGCCTGAGCAGACACAGACGTCCTTCTGTCCCTCGCCGCGGACAGATCGCACAAGATCAAAAACACAAGATACAAACAGCTGGAGAGGAGGATGTTTGATTAGACACTTCTCTTCCTGCACACTTCTGACTCACCTTCTCGCCCCGTTCAACTTTGCCAAGCCGGACACCACGCAGAGACCCAACATCTCACGTCGTTCCTGATGTCGTTCCTTCACGGTGTTTCTGAGGAAAGAGCCACTCAAGACCTGAGTTCTGTCCTGAGGGACCCTCCTCTTCTTGTTCTGTCCTGAGGGACCCTCCCCTTCCTGTACTGTCCTGAGGAACCCTCCCATTCCTGTACTGTCCTGAGGGACCCTCCCCTTCTTGTTCTGTCCTGAGGGACCCTCCCCTTCTTGCTCTGTCCTGAGGGACCCATCCCTTCCTGTACTGTCCTGAGGGACCCTCCCCTTCCTGTACTGTCCTGAGGGACCCTCCTCTTCTTGTTCTGTCCTGAGGGACCCATCCCTTCCTGTACTGTCCTGAGGGACCCTTCCCTTCCTGTACTGTCCTGAGGGACCCTCCTCTTCTTGTTCTGTCCTGAGGGACCCTCCCCTTCCAGTACTGTCCTAAGGGACCCTCCTCTTCTTGTTCTGTCCTGAGGGACCCTCCCCTTCTTGTTCTGTCCTGAGGGACCCATCCCTTCCTGTACTGTCCTGAGGGACCCTCCCCTTCCTGTACTGTCCTGAGGGACCCTCCTCTTCTTGTTCTGTCCTGAGGGACCCTCCCCTTCCAGTACTGTTCTAAGGAACCCTCCTCTTCTTGTTCTGTCCTGAGGGACCCTCCCATTCCTGTACTGTCCTGAGGGACTCTCCTCTTCATGTTCTGTCCTGAGGGACCCTCCCCTTCCAGTACTGTCCTGAGGGACCCTCCCCTTCCAGTACTGTCCTGAGGGACCCTCCCATTCCTGTACTGTCCTGAGGGACTCTCCTCTTCATGTTCTGTCCTGAGGGACCCATCCCTTCCAGTACTGTCCTGAGGGAGCCTCCTCTTCCTGTACTGTCCTGAGGGAGCCTCCCCTTCCTGTACTGTCCTGAGGGAGCCTCCTCTTCCTGTACTGTCCTGAGGGAGCCTCCTCTTCCTGTACTGTCCTGAGGGACCCTCCCCTTCCTGTACTGTCCTGAGGGAGCCTCCTCTTCCTGTACTGTCCTGAGGGACCCTCCCCTTCCTGTACTGTCCTGAGGGACCCTCCTCTTCTTGTTCTGTCCTGAGGGACCCGTCCCTTCCTGCACTGTCCTGAGGGACCCTCCTCTTCTTGTTCTGTCCTGAGGGACCCGTCCCTTCCTGCACTGTCCTGAGGGACCCTCCCCTTCCTGTGAGACAGTTCCATTTTCTGAGGACAAAAGATGGATGGATGTTTTTCACTGACTTCTTGTCTTCTGCTATATTTAATTTCATTCCTGATTTACACTCAGTTATTGCTTACATGTAGAAATGGAACTTGATGATTTGATGTAGTTTCTGTTTTGGTGGAATCATCTGCAATCCAAATCTGATGAGATTTAAAAAAAAATGTAGAATACACAATTGTTACATTCAGTTGTATCAAATCCATCTAGTTCAGGTCCACATGCAGTCGGATTTCATCTTGAAAGGTTAAGAATATTGCCATAATGACTTTTAAATGTAAACTTTAAAGTTTTTGTTTGTTGTGGTGCAAAGTATATGTGATGAAAATGTCTTTTCACAGATTACTACAGAACAATACAATCTCAAAATAAAGGCTAATTGTAATGATGCAAAATACAGTGAAACGTCCAAAAACCTTCATTTATATGTGTAAATGCGTATGTAATGTTTCTGCTCTTATTCTATAGTCTACATTAGGAATGGTACGTATGATTAATATAAAAATTACAATGCAACTGTGGAAGAAGATCTGTACAAAGATGCTTAAATGTTTTTATTTATCTTGGTGATACATTCTTATTTCTATATCGGGGCGTCAAACATCAGGCCTGCAAAAAGCTCCAGTCAGCCAAACGAGCAAGGAAATTGTGACGATTTCAAAGAAATCAACCAACAAAAGAAATTAAGTATAACAACCAAACACAGAGCTGAGCTGAGTGTCGATGATGCTGCTGTGAAACCAGCATTAGCCTCACAGCCAGGGGGAATTTGTTGAAACATCCAGAATGCAATGCTATAGGAAGGGTTTTCTGGACATTTCACTGGATTTTACACCAAAGGTTTTCATTCAAATTGGCAATGATCAACAAATGACTACAGTGATCTTACTATAAGAAATTAAAAGACTCCCTCTTTCACAAGCCATATGGAATAAACAACCTCATCTTCTCATTTCTCAGGACTTCATGCAGTTTTTCTGCAGACCTCAGCTGAATCTTTCTATCACCACATGACCTCTCCTCTACTTCCCGCCTGTTTCCAAACACAAAAGCCTGCCTTGTACTTGGACTAATAAGATACTCCCTCATCATAAACCCTGTTGGCTGCGGCTCCTGATGCCATCTGCGTGTCTCCTGCAGGAGGTGCTGTTACTGGGTGCCGTGGGGGCGTACGACTGGAATGGCACGGTGGTGATGCACACTGCCAGAGAAACCATCGTTCCCAGGAAAACGCAGTTCTACGACCCCGACACCGAGGCCGGGTACGAGGGACTGGCCGGCTACCTGGGTGAGCGCACCCTGCAGTACATTGTCTACAACACTGGCATCTTGTCACACAAACTCTGGGTTTTATGAGAGAAATTACCTCATTTAAAACTCCAAATAGAAAAATAAGAAAAAACCCATCAAATGAGAATATGAGCATCGTGAATCATGAATACCCGTGGCTTAATCGTTTTCAAACCAAACTGTTTTAGTCTGTTTCTTGTAGTTTCATTACCAAATTCAATAATACTAAGGCTCACTTAAAAAACACAAAATATTCCAAACAACTCCAAATGCAAGACCAAGGAAAACGTTCGGGAATCCAGATGTAAATGAGCAGTGTTGCTACAATCTGCCACATTTACAATTTGTCTACAATTATAGCCCTAGCCCTAACCAATTATATGATTGTTCTTTAATGTGCGTTGCCTCAATTAAATACATAATAAACAAATGAAACATTTATTCCATAAACAGAGTGATTCAATATGCACATGAACTAGAAAGAGCAAAATTCAAACAGCCATTG
Source organism: Blennius ocellaris (assembly GCF_963422515.1). Lineage (NCBI taxonomy): Eukaryota > Metazoa > Chordata > Actinopteri > Blenniiformes > Blenniidae > Blennius > Blennius ocellaris. The sequence goes on from NW_027662231.1 coordinate 75,118, forward strand.
TTGCATTAACTGTTCCTGCTGCTGTTGTCTGAGTGACTTAATATACCATCTGGTGGTGAAAGCTTGTATTGCATGTCGAGTTTGAAAACTCGCTGACGATTCAAGTGAAAACGGAGTTTTTCCGTTTTTGTTTCAGAAAACTTTTGCGTTTAGATGGTAAGGATTTTAAAACAAGGCCTGTTTCTACAGCAATGGCAGAAACTCTGAAAACGATGTGGTTAGCATGTTGGGCCACTAGTAGGCGATGTTGTTTTTGAAATGAATGACTCAATGAAAGCATGAATCACAAAGCCAAGAATGCTCAAGACAAAATGATCAATAATGAGGCACAGGTGTCGTGAGAGAGAAAACAGAAAGTTAATAATTTTTGCCAATATCGCTATATATTAGACAATATATTAGTCTTTTGAATGCTAAAAGACAAAAATAGTTTTTAAATAAAATTTGAATGCTGCAGGATCAATCTGCCTGTGTTGAGAAGAAAGATACTTGATTTGTCTTTGATAACAGATGTTTGTCTCTTTCTCTCACTTTAATAATAAATCCATGCTCGTCTCCTCATCTCACTTCCTTTTATGGCTCCAGCGTCAATATCAAGTATTTAATCAACATGTCATCAGGCCGCGCACCGCTAGGTCTCTACTGTAAACACGTGTGTGTGTGTGTGTGTGTGTGTGTGTGTGTGTGTGTGTGTGTGTGTGTGTGTGTGTGTGTGTGTGTGTGTGTGTGTGTGTGTGTGTGTGTGTGTGTGTGTGTGTGTGTGTGTGTGTGTGTGTGTGCCAGTTTTCACTAGCGTTTTATAGTTTCCTTCACACAGCGAGAAATAAGCAGTAGCCTGGAGAAGTGCTTAAAAATATCTTACAAACAGAGTCTGAGTATGTTGTGGTAAATAGCCAGTATGTTGAGGTAAATAGGCAGTACGTCGAGGTAAATATCCAGTACGTCGAGGTAAATAGGCAGTACGTCGAGGTAAATATCCAGTACGTCGAGGTAAATATCCAGTACGTTGTGGTAAATAATGCAGCAACTTTCTCTCCGCAGGTTATGATGTTCAGTCTGCTTCCACTCCTGATGGAATGCTGTACATCTCCGGAGCACCGCGATACAACCACACGGGTCGCGTGGTTGTTTATCAGCTGAATGAAAGCAACAGCATCTTCATCTCCCAGATCCTGAAGGGAGAACAGGTGAGTCTGCAAGTTTGATGAAGACCACGGTCGTAATAACTAGCAGCACATGCTACTTCTGCACATGCTCAGTAGAGCCAATCAAAACATTGTTTCCTCCGTGGGGTCATGACTCCCAGTCCATATTCTCCTGGACTTGGTACTTTTATTTTGACAGCCACCCTAATAACAGTCCAACTTGGTGGTGTTATTTTGACAGTCATCATAATAACAATAACTGGAAGTAAGGGATACCGTCAAGTGTCTTGAAGAAGGAGTCCTATCGGATGTTGCTCATAGAAATCCTGAGGCAGCTGACAGATACCAGCAGGCCAAGTGGACTGCGGCCGGGCCGTGGTGGAGGCAAAAATTCTGGTCTGGGAGGAGTTCAAGGAGACCATGGAGGAGGACCATCGGTCGGCCCCGAAGAAATTCTGGCAAACTGTGCGGCGCCTCAGGAGGGGGAAGCTTTGTTTCACCATCACTGTTTACAGTGGATGTGGGGAGCTGTTGACCTCAGCTGGGGATGTCTTCGGCGGTGGAAGGAATACTTCGAGGACCTCCTCAATCCCACCATCACGTCTTCCATTAAGGAAGCAGAGGCTGGGTTCTCAGAGGTGGACTCATCCATTACCCAAGCCACCGAGGTTGTTGTGAAGCTCCTCGGTGGCAAGGCACCGGGAGTGGATGAGATCCGCCCAGAGTTCCTTAAGTCTCTGGATATGCAGGGACTGTCGTGGCTGACTCGTCTCTGCAACATCGCGTGGCGGGCGGGGACAGTACCTCTGGACTGGCAGACCGGGGTGGTGGTCCCTCTTTTTAAGAAGGGGGATCGGAGAGTGTGTTCCAACTACAGAGGGATCACACTCCTCAGCCTCCCTGGGAAAGTCTACTCCAGGGTACTGGAGAGGAGGGTCCGGCCGTTAGTCCAACCTCGGATCCAAGAGGAACAATGCGGTTTTTGTCCTGGTTGTGGAACACTGGACCAGCTCTAAACTCTCCACCAGGTGCTCCTGATGGTGGAACATTAGACCAGCTCTGGACCCTCCACCAGGAGCTCCTGATAGTGGAACACTGGACCAGCTCTGGACCCTCCACCAGGAGCGCCTGATGGTGGAACACTGGACCAGCTCTGGACCCTCCACCAGGAGCTCCTGATGGTGGAACACTGGACCAGCTCTGGACCCTCCACCAGGAGCGCCTGATGGTGGAACATTAGACCAGCTCTGGACCCTCCACCAGGAGCGCCTGATGGTGGAACACTGGACCAGCTCTGGACCCTCCATCAGGAGCTCCTGATGATGGAACATTAGACCAGCTCTGGACCCTCCACCAGGAGCTCCTGATGGTGGAACATTAGACCAGCTCTGGACCCTCCACCAGGAGCGCCTGATGGTGGAACACTGGACCAGCTCTGGACCCTCCACCAGGAGCTCCTGATGGTGGAACACTGGACCAGCTCTGGACCCTCCACCAGGAGCTCCTGATGGTGGAACACTGGACCAGCTCTGGACCCTCCACCAGGAGCGCCTGATGGTGGAACATTAGACCGCATCCCTCGGGACGTCCTGTGGGGGGCACTCTGAGAGTATGGAATTGATAGATAAGGGTTATAAGGGTTGATAGATAAGGGGTATGTCTGAAATCTCCCTCCGAACTCCTTATATATCGACTTTCACTTAACCCCAGAAATGTTTTGTGTAGAGGCCATGATAAATGCTGTCCAAATTCTCAATACTCAAAGGAAAGGAGGCTTGTTGCTTCCTTTAGAACCCCCTTTAGCCTAAAGGAAACACTGATGCATCCTTATGCAAAGGAGACCAGCTCATGCTGCCCCACAATTGCTTTCTACGACAACATTTAAAGGGACTTGCTTTCCCGAGCATTTACGGAAAATCACGATCGTGGAAAAAGGAGCAGATCATGTAAGTTACCAAAGAATAATCTGCATTGAACAACTTTAAATCATCTAAAACCCAAATGTACTTTTTATAGTCCATTTTCAGAAACTTATAGTTCTTTCCCCACCACAGCAGAAGTCACTAACTCCTTTAGGAAGCCCCCTAACACCTCTCCTTAAATCCTTTAGGAAACCTCCCAACACCTTTCCTTAACTCCTTTACGAAACCTCCCAAACACCTTTCCTTAACTCCTTTAGGAAGCCTCCTGACACCTTTCCTTAACTCCTTTAGGATGCCTCCTGACACCTTTCCTTAACTCCTTTAGGAAACCTCCTAACACCTTTCCTTAATTCCTTTAGGAAGTCTTCTTCCACCTTTTCTTAACCCTGTTACATCATCCATGGGGTTAAGTGAAAGTTGATAGATAAGGACAATGGAGGGACTTTTCGGACATACCCACAGTATCCTAGGTAGCAGGCTTTTTAATGCTAATGCTAGGCTAGTTAGCTTAGCAGACTAGCATGTGAGATAAGACCAGATTCCAGGTCAGGGACACATGGGGAGTGACCTGTGTGATTTTCAGGTAGATAGCAGCTATGAGCCTAGCATGCTCACTTGCATGCTAACCAAGTTGGTTTAATCGAGCTGATATTTGGGGGGTGGCCTAATGGTGGGGCTACAGTTATGGATCACTAGCTAATTAACTGGGTCCCATGCACATTTTACCACACCCGAGGGTCTGGGTTACAGGACCAACCCCAAAGTAGATATGAGTGGGTCGTCAGCAGGTGGCAGGCACAATAAAATGTCCTCCAGAATTTTCTAGTTACTATTATTACTATTGTTCTTTATAAAGCATTTCTTGTATTGTGATTGATGAAAATTCTGGTCCAAGATAGTCTGAAGTTGTGAGGCTGCTAAACCTTATAGAACTGATCTGTTTTGCTGTGTACAATATTTTTAGACCACAACCTTATACCGCCTCTTAAGGCCAGTCTTGTCACTAGTCTATTGTGATTGTAAATCTTTCCCAGCAGCAAAGGTAAGAATGTTAATTCATGTTTGTTCATGTTTATTACGTATCATGGGTGGGGTTTCAAACAACCACTAGTGGCTTAACGCGCCAACCAAAAAACTTGGTGCATAAACACAGCGGTTTTCTGACATGAAAACGCTAATGTATGTGTTACAACTGCATCATTTGCATTGTAGGGAGTCTCCGGGCTTCCATAGTTGTTATTACATTAAAATCTGCTGATCCAAACTGAACATTTTGATTTTCCCCGGATACAGATTGGTTCGTACTTCGGCAGCGTTCTGCAGACTCTCGACGTGGACGGAGATTCATTCACAGACATTCTTTTGGTTGGCGCTCCAATGTACATGGGCTCCGACAAAGACGAGCAGGGACAAGTCTACGTCTACAAGCTCCACCAGGTACCAAACGCTGAAACCCAAGCTCAACCTGAGGACTGTGCAGTTCCATGACCCAGTTTTTGCTCTGTTTGGTCTTCAGGATGGCCAGTTTGTCCATGAGTTCACCTTGAAGCCCATCAATCAGTCGTGTTGCAGCTCCCACTCGGCCAGCTGCACTAATAAGAACGAGCCGTGTGGCGCCCGCTTTGGCACCGCCATCGCTGCAGTGTCGGACCTCAACCTGGATGGGTTTAATGACGTGGCGATCGGCGCCCCTTTCGAGAACGATCACAGAGGAAGCGTCTACATTTACCATGGCCAAAAGACATCGCTGAAAGAGAAATTTGTCCAGGTGAGAACTAAAATCAAAGTTCTCCCATGAATGTGGGTGAAGGAGTTGTCATTGGACAAAAAACACCACATTGAACAGAAGACGTGTCCTTCAAGTTTCTAAACAAAAACCAAACCAAACCAAACAAAAGACAGAACAGACAAGAGGATAGTAGGGACACATGTGTATTCATATTAAATTAAGATAACCTTTATTGTCTGTCCCAAGCGGTGACAGAAATTTTTCTTTAACAATAAAATACCACACATTTAAACACACTTAGCACAAAGGTACAGACATAGAGTGAATGTTGATTGGAAACAGGAAACAGTAGCCAAGGAAGGAGTGATGAAGGGGGTGAGATGAGTGATGGAAGGGTGAGAGGAATGATGGCGGGGTGAGAGGAGTGATGGCGGGGTGAGAGGAGTGATGGAGGGGTGAGAGGAGTGATGGAGGGGTGAGAGGAGTGATGAAGGAGTGAGAGGAGTGATGAAGGAGATGACAGGAGTGATGGAGGGGTGAGAGGAATGACAGAAGGGTGAGAGAAGTGATGAACAGAGTGAGAGGAGTGATGAAGGCGGGAGTGATGGAGGGGTTATTGGGGGAGGAAAGAAGTGATGGAGGAGTGATGGTGGGGGGAGAGGAGTGATGGAGGGATGATTGAGGTGTGATGGGCGAAAATCATGGAGTGAGGAGTTATGGTGGGGGAGAGGAGTGATGGAGGCATGAGACGAGTGATGGAGGAGTGAGAGGAGAGATGGTGGGGGAGAGGGGTGATGGAGGAGTGAGACGAGTGATGGAGTGTGAGGAGAGATGGATGAGTGATGGTGGAGGGAGAGGTGATGACATAATCATTTGATCCAGGTGTGCTGAAGCAGGGTGATGACATCATCATTAGATCCAGGTGTGCTGAAGCAGGGTGATGACATCATCATTAGATCCAGGTGTGCTGAAGCAGGGAGAGAACTAAAACATGTAGCAAAGGGTTCCTCCAGGACTGGAGCTGGACGTCGCTATTCTAGAGTTTCAGAAGGAACATATTTTAAACAAAAGGATTTCAGGACGTGAAAGAGTGATGTGTGTGAAGGAGTGACGTGTGTGAAGGAGTGACGTGTGTGAAGGAGTGACGTGTGGGAAGGAGTGACGTGTGTGAAGGAGTGACGTGTGTGAAAGAGTGACGTGTGTGAAAGAGTGATGTGTGTGAAGGAATGATGTGTGTGACGGAGTGACGTGTGTGAATGTGTAATGTGTGTGAAGGAGTGACGTGTGTGAAGGAGTGACGTGTGTGAAGGAGTGACGTGTGTGAAGGAGTGACGTGTGTGAAAGAGTGATGTGTGTGAAGGAGTGATGTGTGTGAAAGAGTGATGTGTGTGAAGGAATGATGTGTGTGACGGAGTGACGTGTGTGAAGGAATGATGTGTGTGAAGGAATGATGTGTGTGACGGAGTGACGTGTGTGAATGTGTAATGTGTGTGAAGGAGTGACGTGTGTGAAGGAGTGACGTGTGTGAAGGAGTGACGTGTGTGACGGAATGACGTGTGTGACGGAGTGACGTGTGTGACGGAGTGACGTGTGTGAAAGAGTGACGTGTGTGAAAGAGTGACGTGTGTGAAAGAGTGACGTGTGTGAAAGAGTGACGTGTGTGAAAGAGTGACGTGTGTGAAAGAGTGACGTGTGTGACGGAGTGACGTGTGTGACGGAGTGACGTGTGTGACGTGTGTGACGGAGTGACGTGTGTGAATGAGTGACGTGTGTGACGGAGTGACGTGTGTGACGGAGTGACGTGTGTGAAGGAGTGACGTGTGTGAAGGAGTGACGTGTGTGACGGAATGATGTGTGTGAAGGAATGATGTGTGTGACGGAGTGACGTGTGTGACGGAGTGACGTGTGTGAAAGAGTGATGTGTGTGACGGAGTGACGTGTGTGACGGAGTGACGTGTGTGACGGAGTGACGTGTGTGAAAGAGTGACGTGTGTGAAAGAGTGACGTGTGTGAAAGAGTGACGTGTGTGAAAGAGTGACGTGTGTGAAAGAGTGACGTGTGTGAAAGAGTGACGTGTGTGACGGAGTGACGTGTGTGACGGAGTGACGTGTGTGACGGAGTGACGTGTGTGAAGGAGTGACGTGTGTGACGGAGTGACGTGTGTGACGGAGTGACGTGTGTGACGGAATGACGTGTGTGACGGAGTGATTGGTGTGACGGAGGGACGTGTGTGACGGAATGACGTGTGTGACGGAGTGACGTGTGTGACGGAGTGACGTGTGTGACGGAGTGACGTGTGTGACGGAGTGACGTGTGTGACGGAATGACGTGTGTGACAGAGTGATTGGTGTGACGGAGTGACGTGTGTGACAGAGTGATTGGTGTGACGGAATGACGTGTGTGAAAGAGTGATTGGTGTGACGGAATGACGTGTGTGACGGAATGATGTGTGTGACGGAGTGACGTGTGTGACGGAATGACGTGTGTGACAGAGTGATTGGTGTGACGGAGTGACGTGTGTGACAGAGTGATTGGTGTGACGGAATGACGTGTGTGAAAGAGTGATTGGTGTGACGGAATGACGTGTGTGAAAGAGTGATGTGTGTGACGGAATGATGTGTGTGACGGAATGACGTGTGTGACGGAATGACGTGTGTGAAAGAGTGATGTGTGTGACGGAGTGACGTGTGTGACGGAATGACGTGTGTGACGGAGTGACGTGTGTGACGGAGTGACTGGATGAGTGTTGAGTTCTCCACATTGAAGTCCTCCTGTGTTGTTTCTATGTTTCATCCTGATTGTATTCCGGGTTCTTTCCTCTCGGTTCATGGAGGCTCTGATCCAGTCCAGTCCAGTTTTTAGGGTTGCCCTCCTCCTATATGTTTAATCTTATAAATCTTTATGACGTGAGCTCCGTATCCTCAGCGGATCCCTGCCGGCGGCGATGGAGAAAAGATGAAGTTTTTCGGTCAGTCCATCCACGGTGTCATGGACCTAAATGGAGACGGGATCACCGACGTGACCATCGGCGGTCTGGGCGGAGCCTCTCTGTTCTGGTGAGACATGGCCCATCCTCATGTAAACAGCCACTCCCAAAGCTTGAGTCGACATCCGCCGGTCCTCAGCCTGTCCTGCAGACACTCTACATGTCTCATTGTCTTATTGGGGTTTGGACAGCTGCTGGCGTCCTGCTGGGCTTGTGGGCTGAAAGCCAGCCATTTCCTAATGACCTCTGTGTAAAAAAACCCCGGTGAGTCCCGCCCACGTCCTGAATCATCTTTCCCAGGCAGAAAGCGTCTCCCACAGCTCGAATGGCCGAGATCTGTGTGAAAACTCACAGGATCTGGCAGCAGGCCTACTGGCTGCCGGATGGAGAGAGCTGGAGCTGAGCTTCATGTGCTTCCATTCTGGTTTCTGCCTTTGAGAAAAGCTGATTCATGCATACGAACAGACATATTTCTTTAAAATTAATGTATTCATTATGCAGAAACATGCTGCATCAGCGTTTTAGCATGCTGCGTTCCAGTGTTGGCCGTGTATTTCAGAGCCAGGCTTTCACTGCTGGTCTGAGTCAATCCACCCCAATAACTTTTTATGGCTACAAAAACCATGTTTCTGCAGAAATGCAGAATAAAAACCTTTGCATCACAGACAGATACTTGGGTTGCCAGAATAAATACCTTTAGAATGAAAACAATCTAAGTTCACGTCTCTTCTCCTGCTGCGGCTACATTTAACATCTGGAGGTGGAGGAGGAGACCAACGTCAGCTTTTCACGCTCTTAAAATAATATAAAGCAAAGTATATAATCCTGAATCCTGCCATGGAGTTTGTAGTGAGTGCTTGTAAACTACACGTGAGCTCGGAGTGCTGCAGTGTTTTCAATGACCTCCAAGAAAAGTCTGTCTTGAAAGTTGTTTTGACAATAAATGTTCAACCAAATGTCTTTATCTTCTCCATTGTAGGTGATTTAAAGCCAGTCATTTCATTATTGTGCAATCTCAAACAATTATTGGCTCGTGAGGTTTTTCAGATTATTTAAAAGTGCTTGCTTAACTGACTTTTTAAGTCAAAGTCGCTTTGTCAGTTCAGCGACACATTTTCACACATACAAAGAACCAAAATAGCTTTTCTCCTCACACGATATTAAAAAAAAAAATTACATACGCTAAGATATAAGGGCTAAAATATAATAATTTAGGAGTAAAAAAGTCGAGAATTGTTGTGGACATAACAGTGAATAAAGGGTCATAGTCTGCTAAATCCAACGTGTCCAGACCAGGACCGACGCCCCAGAAGTTAAGAAAGTGTTCTCTCTCTCCCTGGTTTGTTCCAGGTTTTAAAAAGTCATTGGGGGTTCAGCCAATCACAAGCAAAGTAGGCTCCTCCCCTTTGACTCCTCCCACAATCAGGCAGCTCTGCTGTCGCACATGGTACCACAAGAGGACGTACTTCCTCCTCTTCCCATAGATGGGCATGTGTGGGTGGAGAGAGTTATGACAAGGTCACTATTTGGAAATCGGAAAAAGTCAGTCAGAACATGTCCAAAAGGTCCAAAACGGCAGCTGTGAGTGATCCTGCTCTGCAGAGCTCAGTATCAATCGAAGAGGGCCAAGAAAGGGAAAACTGTTCGGTCGGACCACAAGGCACGAATGATCCTGTTGGCAACTGAGCAGCTGAGTAACTGTGGCTTGGACCAGAAGCAGCAGTTGCTGGAAAACGACCCGTCCTCATGTCACACCGTGACGCTTTCCTGTCCACCAGGTCCAGAGATGTGGCAGAGCTGCAGGCCAACATGACGTTCAGCCCCACTAAAATCAACCTGCAACAGGCTCAGCACCAGTGTGAACACGGCAGACGCAAATCCGTGTGCGTGTTGACCGAGGTGTGCTTCATCTACAGCATCAAGTCTGACAACCAGCACCTGTCCTCTGAAGCAGGTGAGTTGTAAAGGTGTCTTAAAGCAACCCTGGTCCTAGAAAACCTTCGTCCTGCATGTTCTATACATTTCTCTTTTCATCACCGTGCTCCTCTGTGGCCTCTGGTGTGTCATCAGCTCTGGTCTACACTCTGACTCTGGACGCTCTGCGTGCTAAAGCCAGGGCTTCCTTCATTGGCTCAGACGATAGGAGCGAGCGAAAGATCACCAGGAGCTTCTCCATCAGAGACAGAGAGAAGAAGTGTGTGACGGAAACCTTCATGATGTCAGTAAGTACTCTGGTCTTCATGATGTGCTGTTTCTCATCATGATCAACATCAATGCTGGAATTACGCTGTTCATGTTTTGATACGGTAAAGTGTGGCCGTCAGCCATGTTTAAACAAGACCAAGCTGTGAGGAGGAATTTGACTTTGGTGGTAACATGAAGCAGACCTGATCAAACCTTTTAGTCCAACCTGGAGTGATAAATGCTCTGTACAAAGGACAGATGAGCAACAAGTGACTGAGAAGACACTGGAGGACCAAGTGTGAGAGGACATCAGAGGACCAAGTGTGAGAGGACACCAGAGGACCAAGTGTGAGAGGACACCAGAGGACCAAGTGTGAGAGGACACCAGAGGACCAAGTGTGAGAGGACATCAGAGGACCAAGTGTGAGAGGACACCAGAGGACCAAGTGTGAGAGGACACCAGAGGACCAAGTGTGAGAGGACATCAGAGGACCAAGTGTGAGAGGACATCAGAGGACTAAGTGTGAGAGGACATCAGAGGACCAATCAGGAGTTTGCTGAGTAGAAACATTCGGACCTCAACCAGCACCTCCTGTAAACCCTGCCCGTCTTTCTGTTCCATCCCTCGCTACAGCCATGCAGTTCTGTGATTATCAGCCAACGGCGAGAGATGGAGAGAGGGAGGGATGGAGGGACAGAGAGAGAGAGGGACAGAGACAGACAAAGAGAGAGGAACACACATGGAGAGAGAGACAGAGAGAGAGAGGGAGAGAGAGAGAGAGAATATTGAGTGGAAACAGTTGTTGCCAGTGCTGAACAGAAGTGTCTGCTCCGTCCTCCAGGTCCACTTTGTTTCAGGGCAGAGGTTCATGAGGGGGGGAGTTTATGACGGACACAAACAGCAATATGTCCTCTGCTGGACACAATCAGAGCTGGACGGGTCCCACAGCAGCTGTCTGAACCCAGAGACTCATCAGCTCCCAGAAGAATCAACAGTGTTTGTCTTCACTTTGCTTCAGATGTAGATCCTCCTTGCCAGGATGCACAGTTTATTGTTTCTAAAGCTCAGAGAACACAAGGAAACACAAGAGAAACAGAAGTGACAAGACGAGCCGACCCAGACAACAGGGGGAGGAGCTTAACTCCACAGGGAATCAGGGAGACCACAGGATAATTGGAAACTTGAGGCGAGACATTTGGGGACAGAAAGAAGCACTCATGTAAGACTGGTTCTACTCCTTCCACTCCCATCAGATTGAATATGTTCGGAGTCAGAAACTAGTAGAAATTACTTGTATAATGTCTTATTTGTATACAATACATATTTTGAATCTAATATTTTATGTTTTTATCTCATTAAGGTTTGTTAACATGTATTTGAAATATTTACTGCATGACCAGGCTTTACAGAAGAGCCTATAGACTCACACGTAAGATTATGATTCCCTGATTTTAACAGGTGGTGATCTAAAGTGGGTCTGAGGTGTGAAGCTCCAGGGCTGAACAGGAGTCCCACTCCGGTCCTGAGGGGAAATATCTGTGGGTTTTTTTTTAAACCTGGGTGCGCATAAACGTGACATCAGTCAGTTAATCAATCAGTCAGTCAATCAGTCAGTTAATCAGTCAGCCAATTAATCAATCAGTGAGTCAATCAATCAGCCAGTCAATCAGTCAGTTAATCAATGAGTCAGTCAATCAACCGGCAGTTAATCAATGAGTCAGTCAATCAGTCAGTTAATCAATGAGTCACTCAATCAATCCGTCAGTTAATCAATCAGTCAGTTAATCAATCAGTCAGTTAATCAATCAGTCAGTTAATCAATCAGTAAGTCAGTCAGCCAGTTAATCAATCAGTCAGTCAATCAATCCATCAGTTAATCAATCAGTCAGTCAATCAGTCAATTAATCAATCAGTCAGTCACTTCAGACACTCCAACATGGTCCTCTATTGAGGCTTCATCAATAAAAGTGAATAATAATATTCAAGTTGTTTTTGCTTGTTTGGCCTTGCTTTTTGTCCCTTTATCTCCTCTGCCTCCCACCCTTCTCATCATCTCCCCCCACCCCTCCCCCTCTCAGGCTCGGCTAGACTTCCGAGACCCCCTCATGGTGTCGTTGCAGTTTGAAAAGGCCAATCAGGACAAGGGCCCGGTCCTGGATGAAAGCCTCCCGAGATCCATCAACAAGACCGTAAGATCGTTTATAAGATTAATTAATGTGTCGTTACTACGGCAACCACGTATCACCAGGAGGGTAGAACTAATCCAGCTCATCCGTTACCATGACTCATCACCCAGAAAACATGAGCAGTACATTAAAAGTCCCAGAGCCCTTGTCGGAAACTGAAAACTCCCTTTGTGTTTGCTTGTATTCCATGAAATGAGCCTTCCTCTTCTGGCTCCAAAACCAAAGCTGCTGTTCTGCTACGCTAACATCTGCAACAGCTGACTGCCATCCTTCAGCGTGCATTAATGTTTCAGCAGCCAGGACAAGCTTCCCACGCTCCCACGGGCATATTTGTTCCAACAGGAGTCCTTGCAGATAATTGTTCCAGTGAGCGATGTTTCCAAATGGAGTGGGGCAATAGTGGGGCAATAGTGGGGCAATAGTGGGGCAATGTCACAGGAGGGTTCAGTCCCAGCAGAGCGTGGGAAACTGGGCCGCTGTCGCAGTAGCAGCGCCACTTCTGCCCAGGGTGGACTTTAAAAGCACAGACACATCCTGACTGCCGTTCTTATCTGTCGCTGCACGCTGTACTGAGATGGCGAGGAGGCCTCCTCAGGACCTGCCTTCTTATTGTTGTTGTTGTTGTTATTGTTATTGTTGTTGTTATTGAAAGGAAGAGAAAGAGCATGCAAACAGGAAGTCATCAAGCGGAAGCGCTGAGCACCGCATCCGGATCTCTTTCTGGGGAGGGTGGAACACTGTTGATCTTAACGGTCCAGAAGGACGCTCAGACCAGAGAGTGTCTGAAAGGCCGAGGAAGTGACGGCCATCCGGAGGCGCTCTTCTCATGAGGCCTGCAAACAAACAGACAGCAAGAACAGAAGCATTCTGGAGGTGAAACATTCATTAAAGGGCTCATATTATCCAGCTTTTCAACACTTTCACATGAGTTTATTGCCCCAAATTCAGCTCCTCTTTGATTCTCCTCCAATAGAACATCAGGTCCTAGGAGCTGCATTCAGAATCTGCTGTGTCTGTGTGAGCTGGACTGGCTCCGCCCACACACGCTCCTCTATGGGAAGAGGAGGAAGTACTTCCTCTCTTGGTGCCATGTGCCAGAGCAGAGCTTCCTGATTGTGGGAGGAGGCAAAGGGGAGGAGCCTACCTTGATTGTGATTGGCTGAACCCCCGATGACACTATATAGGGTTTGATTCGGATTAGCTGCTTGGCGCAACACACATTTTAAAAGAGAGAGAGGACACACTTTCTACACTTCTGGGGTGTCTTTCCAGGTCTGGGGACAAGTAGTACTGCTGGAACACCTTTAGGAAGTGGGTTTAGCAGAATGTGAGTCTTGAATCCGTCAGTGACAGACACTTTATCAACGTCAGGATCCAGGAGAGTCTCAGCTAAAGGTCAAGCTGAAGTAGGTGACGATTTAAGTGATGACAGAAACTATAGAGTCACCAATTCACCTCAGTTGCCAGAAGAAGCCTGGATAGCTGACAAAAACCCAGAGAACATATGAATTGAACCCAGATAAAAACACAAAGGTCTGTTTGCTGCAAGGCCTGAATGCTAATGCTTATGCTCCTCCACCTTCTTAAACTTCTCATTTCACAGGTTTTAAGGCTGTTAGGTCAGATACATTGGTTTATTATGCAGTTGTGTAGTTTATTCTTCAACTGCTGCTTTAAGGAAAACTAATTGAACAAAGCTTAAGTTTCGATGTTCAAGGTTATTTTATTTGTACCTGTTAGCAGATGTCTTCTGCAGATTTAGTGCTGCCTTTGGCATATCGTCAACAGAAACACTCAATGACAGGCAGATAATTGGTCAAACAACAAAGACAAACAAAGCAAACAAGTCAAGTCGTCAATGTCCCCATTTGCAGCTAAATTAGACAAGCTCAAAATAAATGACATAAAAATAAATGAGATCAAAATAGATTAAAAAAAACACACCACAATAAAAATTAAACCTTCAGGAGATTTAAAAAAACAAAAAAAACAGTGACTGTAACCAGGATAAGAACATGCATTAAAATAAGGCACACAAAAAGTTCAATTTTATTGCATTATTTTTGCAAGAAGAGACAAAGTGCCATTCTAACCTCTGCATGATTGTCCAGCAGTTTGTCTCACTATGAAGTCAGACGGCGCCCCCTAAAGGCTGGATTGTTTTGATTCTGCATTGAAGGTTAAATATACAGTTCAAGTGTGAAATGATCAAACACAAGAGATATCCACCATATTACAGATTTTATTTCTATGCTCAACATTTGGCATTGCTCATCACCATGTATTTTACATACTTTGTTAACCATGCTGCTTCTTTTTCGACCACATTATTACCATTTATTTTTCATTTATGTAACCATGTTCAATCAGTTACATATTTTACATTCCATTTAATTATTTTATTATTTACCATGCATGTTATTTGACATATTTTATCATGTTTATTTTGTATACTGCTTTTACATCAAATGGAAATTGTGGTTATTTGGTTCCATTAAGTCATTCAGAGTCTGTTTTGGCAGGTCCTACTTAAACTTTAAAGTTTAAATGTGAAGGTCATGATGACACTATTTGACGCGCTGGAGATGAAAGTGGGCTGAATGTGGCCTCTGAATTCAAATCAAGCACATCAGAAGGAAAGTGTCTCTACAGGTTTTTACTTGTTCCTTGCAGATTCCTCTGGTTGACTGTGGAAGTGACGAGAAGTGTACTGCTGACCTCTCCCTCAGGGCAGAGCCCAGCGTTCGGAGGTGAGTGGAACCATGGAAGGTGTTGGTGGAGGAAAAATCCAACCAGATGCTCCTCCAGGATGAACATCAAGTTTCACAAGATCATTTCTATGGTTGAAAGAGACTGAATTCACCTGGTATAGAAGCTGTTGTCGATAATCAATATATTTTCCTATGATAGAAAGCCTTTTGTCATAACAACACTTTAAGGGCTAGATCTTTATCGTCATGCAACATGTAAATATCCCACCCCCTGATAAACATGGTATACACACACACACACACACACACACACACACACACACACACACACACACACACACACCTTACAGCTGCATCAGCTTTACATAGTTCATCACATTCACCCATTCACACATCACCGGAGGCTGCAACCATGCAAGGCAATGCTGCTAAGTTTCATTGGGAGCAGTTTGGGGTTCAGTCTCTTGCACAAGGACAATTAATAGACAGGTGGAGATGGGAATGGAACCTCAGGATTGCGCCCTGGTGGTGGAAGTATGAATCACAATCAGTTTCTCTTCATTTCTCTAGCATATTAATCAAAGTGAACAAAAAGGACAAGCTTGACGTGAACGTGGATGTGAGGAACGGCAAAGACAACGCCTACAACACCAAAGTCATTGTCAGCTTCACAGCCAACATCAACTACGTTAAAGTGGAGGTGAGGCTGCTTCTGCTGCATCACGCCTCTGCATCTCTGCTGCTGCTCCATCTGCATCCCTGCATCTGCAAGCTGCCTCTGCAGCCTTCACAATGTTTTCTTTGTGTCTGCAGCCAGAGATGGCGTGCACGCTAAACAACACCAGAGTGGAGTGTGCTGTTGGATATCCGTTCCTGGGAAACAATGTGGAGGTGAGTTTCACTTTGTTAGATTGGATAAATCCTGTTGCTGATGGAAGCTTAGTAATGATTTAATAATATCCACAGGAAAAGTTCAAAATGAGGTTTGAGGTGAATCCCAAACATATTCAGAAGGAAGTTCACATCAATGTGACAGCAACAAGGTGAGTCTCCAACATGCTCATAAATGGGACTAAATGGCTTTGGTGTGTTATTGTGCTACAAAATCAATAAATTAGTTGTTATTAAAAATTAATTAAATGAGTTTTCTTGGCAGAATGACATGATCTTTGTTATTTCCCACAGTGACAGTGAAGAGTTAGCCTCCACTCTGGGTGATAACAACGTCCAAATCTCCATTCCAGTGAAATACGAGGCCGGGCTCATCTTCAGAGTGTAAGTGAATAGGAACATTAATGAATGGACATAATACTTCACCCAGGCTTAACTACATGCATTGGCATTGCTTATAATGTTGATATGTTGCACTGCATAAAACCTCATAGCATAGGATTGCAGTATTGTTATAGCACAACATAATATAGCCTAACATAACATGTCCTGATACCCATAACCATATGATAACATAACACAATATAACATTTACCTTTGCATGATTTGATATAATATGATATGATTGTAGCAGTTGACCATGCCACCGCTGGGTTCACCCACAGAGTCAGGTGACAGGAAGTCCATATTTCTTTTATTAAATAAACCAAAACCAAATACAGACTCACAGACCTAACTGCCTCTTGCAGACCCCTCTGCTGGTCTGTTTGTTCACGCCCACCTGTCACTCCTGTGTCTGAATGGCGCCTCCTTTTATGGGCAGAGAGGTGATGCAGCACACTCAATTCCTATCAAGGGCTTCATCACCTCTATGCCAAAATAATATAATATAATATAATATAATATAATTAGTGCTGTCAATTGATTAAACAAAATCAACAAATTAATTGCACAATTCTTGTAATTAATTGTGATTAGTTGCATTGCTTTTCTCCTGAAGACTGAAGCTTGTAATGATATTTATTGAGGAAAAAGGAAAGTTACGTATGTAACTACGGTTCTACAATCCTGGATGACCGCCAGACACGGTGATTAAAGCCCTGGATGCTCCATCTCACACAGGTCGAGTAATTATATCAACAAAGTCACCCATGACCCCAGGATGACCCGGAGAATCTCTATCTACCGGCGTCATCAAGTGATTTGTCCCTGTCAAAGCCTTATGTTGAGGATACGAGGATCCTGAGTGACAGGACGCTCTGGCGGTTATCCAGGATTCATGGCACCGGAGTTGCATACATAACTTTCACTCTATTTCATCCTTCCAGACCGCTAGAGGCGGTGCTTTAAGCACTGGATGACTTGTACCAGAAAGGTCAGGAAGAATCCTCACCTACTCATGACCTGAAGCTGTGGACAGTACAGCCTGGACACCAGCCACATACACCTTATATGAACGTCCAAAGGGTCAGGATGAGGCCCAATCAGCTGCAGCACAGATGTCCTGCAGGAGAACGTCCGTCAAGGTGGCCACACGGGGCACCGCAGCGTTGATAGCTCGGCCTTTCCCCCTGAGGAGCCCGGAGGACTGAGGCAGCCAACTTGATAGGCTGGTTTACATGATGAGGGGGTGACCGATATCTGGCCTAAGACTCACCCCATCAGGCTTTCAGCACAGACATGCCTGGCTCACTGACAGAGCATGCAGCTCCCACACATGTTTTGCTGTTGCCACAGCAAGAAGGGAGGCTGTCTTGAGAGACACCCACTTTAATAAGTGTATTCCAGTGGCCCAAAGGGCAGCTGGGAAAGAGATTGAAGGACTGCCTGTAAGTCCCATGATGGCAGTTCCTGGACCCAGCACCGTCTGAGCCTCTGAGTCCCTCTCAGAAACTGTTTGACCAGATAATGTGATTCCACTGAATGGCCATTGACCTTGGTATGGCTGGCCGAGATAGCAGCCACATACACTCTGAGGGTGGAAGTCGTCTTGTTTCTGTCAAAGATGGACTGCAGGAAATGCAGCATTGCCACCACTGAACATGTCTCTGGCACCTCATGGTGAGAGTTACACCACTCCACAAATAGCTTCCCCCTGTTAGTGTAGGGCAACCTCGGCAGTTTAAAATCATGTGGGCAACTGCCCGATCGCAGAATGCCAAAAGTGGGTCCTCAACTTTAGGGGCCACAAGAACCGTGGGTGCCATATGTATCCGTTGACCTGAGACAGGAGGTCCTTCCTTTCTGGAAGACACCACCGTGTTCCCTGCTGTTTGAGCAACAGCGGTAACGTAACATAGAAGTTTGCATAGTCTAGCACAGGGGTGTCCAACCCTGGTCCAGGTGTATGTTTTAGTTCCTCCCTGCTTCAGCACACCTGACTCTAATGATGATGTCATCACCAATGTAGTGAGAAAGCCCAATAACAGCCCCTCATTGCAATCAGGTGTGTTTCAACTGGGAGGAGCTAAACGCTGCCAGACCAGGGGCCCTAGAGGACCCGTGTTGGACAACCCTGGTGGAGCTCACCATGGCATTCCTTACATTGACAAACAATGTTTCACACGAGCAGTTTTATTCTGTGTGCTGTTCTCACAACGTACATTTCTGCAGTCTTCTAATGGAAACTCAGCCGTTGGCTAAAACAACAGCACTGCTCTTCTGACCTGAACACTAAAATGTCTTCCAGGTCTAATGTTGACGAGCACATTGTGGTCAAAGAGGGTGAACAGTACGCCGGCGTGTTCAACGACACCAGGGTGATCGGAGAGGTCAACATCAGCTACACGGTAACACAGAGCTGTGTGGATCTGTGATGTGTGTGTGTGTGTGTGTGTGTGGAATCCTGTCAACCACATGAACGGCTCCTCTCTTAACCCCGCCCTCAGCTGGAGAAGTCGGGCGACATGGCGACGCCACCGCTCAGCCTCATCGTGACGTATCCTCGCCTGTCCCCTCTGAAGAACAGGTTGCTCTACCTGACCAACGTCGTCACCAGCCCACAGGTCCACACAAACACACATTGTCCAAGCAGAGACACTTCATAACGTAACGTCTCTGCTATGCAGGCTAAATGCAACGTCTCTGCTATGCAGGCTAAATGCAACGTCTCTGCTATGCAGGCTAAATGCAACGTCTCTGCTATGCAGGCTAAGTGTAACGTCTCTGCTCTGCAGGTTAAATGTAACGTCTCTGCTCTGCAGGTTAAATGTAACGTCTCTGCTCTGCAGGTTAAATGTAACGTCTCTGCTCTGCAGGTTAAATGTAACGTCTCTGCTCTGCAGGTTAAATGTAACGTCTCTGCTCTGCAGGTTAAATGTAACGTCTCTGCTCTGCAGGTTAAATGTAACGTCTCTGCTCTGCAGGTTAAATGTAACGTCTCTGCTCTGCAGGTTAAATGTAACGTCTCTGCTATGCAGGCTAAATGCAACGTCTCTGCTCTGCAGGTTAAATGTAACGTCTCTGCTCTGCAGGTTAAATGTAATGTCTCTGCTCTGCAGGTTAAATGTAACGTCTCTGCTCTGCAGGTTAAATGTAACGTCTCTGCTCTGCAGGTTAAATGTAATGTCTCTGCTCTGCAGGTTAAATGTAACGTCAGGACGAACCCTGATAACATAAATCCAGCCGTGGTGAAGCCTGAGCCCAAGAAAGAGTCCCTCAGTACCTTCCTTCTGGTGAGTCTCATCTGCTTATTATGGTCTTTTTCCTTATTGGTAAAACTAGATAACATTACTTAACATTGTAGGAAGTACTGAATAACAGAAGGTAAAATACGCCATAACAATATCATAACAGCCATTCAGAGCATAATATAACATATCAAAAATTGACGCATAACATAACATTAAGTTTTGCGTAACGAAACTCAGCTCAGCATAACATCACATCAAGTATTGAATAACATTGCTTTAGATAACATATGATAAAGCTAATTTTACTCGGGGAAAGATATACAGTTCAAATCCGATGCAGTGGCGGTCAGCATTCTGTTCAAACACGGCCAGCGCTGCTGCATCACGTTTGAACAGAAAGTTCAGCATCCGCGCTGCCAGTGGTCGTGCAGAAGGTGGACGCTATCAAAGAGACGCTCGAAGCCTCCGTGTCCGGCATTTGAGCAGAAAGCTCAGGGCCCCCATGTCCCGGTGCGGCGTCCCGGTGCGGCGTCCAGGCGCGGCGTCCCGGCGCGGCGTCCCGGTGCAGCGTCCCGGCGCGGCTCTGTACCGCTGCCAGCCGTGGCGCTCGGGTGCAGGGCAAGTCACCAGAGTGTTCGCCCTCTCTGGACCAACACAGAAGTTACAGCTGCAGCTCTGCTGCTGCAAAAAATAAAAGTTAACAAAACAACTAGTGCAAAGTGGAGGATGTAAACAACAACAGAGGATTCATAAGATCCAGATCTGCCGCCAGGCTGAGACGACTGTTGTAACTTCACATATCTGTGGAGCTCTTAAGCCCCGCCTACTTTTTAAGCTCCTTTCTGCAGTGGAAACAGGCACTAGATTTGGCTCCAGTTACGCTTTGCCGTACCGCTTCATAACGCCCCGTTCCGTCCTGCACTTTTTGTGCGGTGGAAACAGGGCTTTTGTCTCTCAGCTGGCCTGGGAACGCCTTGGGGTCCGACCGGAAGAGCTGGAGGAAAGTGTCTGGGGCGATGGATGGATGGATGGAATATTAAATATTTGATTTGAGCAAACATGAAAATGATGGTTATCTTTCTTTTTCCTTTTTGTATTATTTTTGGTGTATACTGTAAATGCTGTATATAGAATGCTTAAAAATATCTGTAAATATGTATATATTTAGAATGTTGAACATTGTGAAGGTATTGTGAGGCAACTCAGAGGCAGACACAATAAGAGTAAATCTTTTATTCTGCTCCTTTTCCTTCAAAATGTATACTAGACATTTTGCTGCAAAGACTGTGTAGTTTAATTTGAGTTTGTTTATTTTTTATTTTTGAATGAAATAAAGAATTACAACAACAACTTATAACTTCAAGTATTGCACTATATTGCCTTCAGGAACAAAACACAACATGACATTGCACAGCATAACATATCTCCACAAGGATTAATTCATTACATCAAGTATTATATAACATTGCATAAGGTAGTGCAATATAACCCTAACTTTATGTGATCTATAAGACAGCATATCATAACGTAACATTTAATAAGATGAAATGACAATGCACAGCTTCGCATAACATATCTTTACTCGAATAAACTCATAACATTGAGCATTGCATAACATAAAATACCTTTATGTATAAATTTGCTCATTATAATATAGCATAGCACGAATGACTGCATAATGTAACTGTTTTTAATAACACAAGGCCACTTTGACCTCAAACATCATAACATAACAGTCTAACATAAGAGGTCTGATAAGACTTTGCAAGTTTATCTGATCATTTGGTGAAAAATGACTTGGGTTTGACAGATGGTTTGTATCAGGTCTGTACCAGGATCTTTTCTTGTGGATTGACAAACCTAAGAATTATATGTGTATGTCAGTCATGTTTTGTACTCAAAAAACTCAAGTAAAATAGTTGCAGTATTTTCTGTATTTGTAGTATTTTCTTGTAGTATTGCTTGCGAGCCATTATGTGAGAATTTAATGACACCTGGATTGAGTTGTGGACTGACATGGGAGCTGACCTCCTTTACTCCTCTTTTTAGTGAATATTCCTTTAATTCGTCTCTTTTCTGATGGTGTACTCCATTTTCCCTGCAGCGCTGCGAACAATCCGACTGTGCCGTCTTTTTCTGCTCCATCCCGGAATCTTCAGCCGGTCAGGTCAACATCACCTTCAGAGTGTGGAAGCCCACGTTCGTCAGGGTAAGCAGCAGGACTGATGCTGGGCTTTCTGCACAAACACAAACATTGACAGGAGGTTTGTCCTGCAGGGAGAGTTCTCCAGTCTGCACATGACTGTGAACGGCACTCTGAACATCCAGCAGTCCGACCTGTTTGAACTGAACAGCAACGACAGGACCAGAAGTGTAAGTTGGTGCCACATGCATGTATCCAACATCTCTTCTTCATTATTATTACTACTAATGTTGAACAAAACAAATGTCCTATTATGATCATCATTGGAATGGTCATCATCAGTTGTAGTATATTTATATTATTATTATCAAATCAAATCAAACTTTATATCTATATATATATATGGCACTTTTCATACAAAGATTGTAGCACCAAGTGCTTCACACACTATAAAAATACAAATAAAAACACGACTTACGCACACGATTACAATTATTTATTAGATTATTACTATTATTAACAGCAGCTAATGGAGCTTATTGTTGTATTCATAGTTGTTATGGTAGCTTTGTGTTATTATTTTTATCTTAGGGTTAGAGTGCTTTTGAAGGGAGTGAAACCCGACAGATCCACATGGGCGACGGTGGAAAGGAGCAACGGTTGGGTGGAGGATAGAGAGAGGTGGAGGATAGAGAGAGGTGGAGGCTTCCTGCTGGACGGTTGGGTGGAGGATAGAGAGAGGTGGAGGCTTCCTGCTGGACGGTTGGGTGGAGGATAGAGAGAGGTGGAGGAGAGAGAGAGGTGGAGGCTTCCTGCTGGACGGTTGGGTGGAGGATAGAGAGAGGTGGAGGCTTCCTGCTGGACGGTTGGGTGGAGGATAGAGAGAGGTGGAGGCTTCCTGCTGGACGGTTGGGTGGAGGATAGAGAGAGGTGGAGGATAGAAAGAGGTGGAGGCTTCCTGCTGGACGGTTGGGTGGAGGATAGAGAGAGGTGGAGGCTTCCTGCTGGATGGTTGGGTGGAGGATAGAGAGAGGTGGAGGATAGAGAGAGGTGGAGGCTTCCTGCTGGACGGTTGGGTGGAGGATAGAGAGAGGTGGAGGCTTCCTGCTGGACAGTTGGGTGGAGGATAGAGAGAGGTGGAGGCTTCCTGCTGGACGGTTGGGTGGAGGATAGAGAGAGGTGGAGGCTTCCTGCTGGACGGTTGGGTGGAGGATAGAGAGAGGTGGAGGCTTCCTGCTGGACGGTTGGGTGGAGGATAGAGAGAGGTGGAGGCTTCCTGCTGGACGGTTGGGTGGAGGATAGAGAGAGGTGGAGGCTTCCTGCTGGACGGTTGGGTGGAGGATAGAGAGAGGTGGAGGATAGAGAGAGGTGGAGGCTTCCTGCTGGACGGTTGGGTGGAGGATAGAGAGAGGTGGAGGCTTCCTGCTGGACGGTTGGGTGGAGGATAGAGAGAGGTGGAGGAGAGAGAGAGGTGGAGGCTTCCTGCTGGACGGTTGGGTGGAGGATAGAGAGAGGTGGAGGCTTCCTGCTGGACGGTTGGGTGGAGGATAGAGAGAGGTGGAGGCTTCCTGCTGGACGGTTGGGTGGAGGATAGAGAGAGGTGGAGGATAGAAAGAGGTGGAGGCTTCCTGCTGGACGGTTGGGTGGAGGATAGAGAGAGGTGGAGGCTTCCTGCTGGATGGTTGGGTGGAGGATAGAGAGAGGTGGAGGATAGAGAGAGGTGGAGGCTTCCTGCTGGACGGTTGGGTGGAGGATAGAGAGAGGTGGAGGCTTCCTGCTGGACAGTTGGGTGGAGGATAGAGAGAGGTGGAGGCTTCCTGCTGGACGGTTGGGTGGAGGATAGAGAGAGGTGGAGGCTTCCTGCTGGACGGTTGGGTGGAGGATAGAGAGAGGTGGAGGCTTCCTGCTGGACGGTTGGGTGGAGGATAGAGAGAGGTGGAGGCTTCCTGCTGGACGGTTGGGTGGAGGATAGAGAGAGGTGGAGGCTTCCTGCTGGACGGTTGGGTGGAGGATAGAGAGAGGTGGAGGCTTCCTGCTGGACGGTTGGGTGGAGGATAGAGAGAGGTGGAGGCTTCCTGCTGGACGGTTGGGTGGAGGATAGAGAGAGGTGGAGGAGAGAGAGAGGTGGAGGCTTCCTGCTGGACGGTTGGGTGGAGGATAGAGAGAGGTGGAGGATAGAGAGAGGTGGAGGCTTCCTGCTGGACGGTTGGGTGGAGGATAGAGAGAGGTGGAGGATAGAAAGAGGTGGAGGCTTCCTGCTGGACGGTTGGGTGGAGGATAGAGAGAGGTGGAGGATAGAAAGAGGTGGAGGCTTCCTGCTGGACGGTTGGGTGGAGGATAGAGAGAGGGGGAGGATAGAAAGAGGTGGAGGCTTCCTGCTGGACGGTTGGGTGGGGGATAGAGAGAGGTGGAGGATAGAAAGAGGTGGAGGCTTCCTGCTGGACGGTTGGGTGGAGGATAGAGAGAGGTGGAGGATAGAAAGAGGTGGAGGCTTCCTGCTGGACGGTTGGGTGGAGGATAGAGAGAGGTGGAGGCTTCCTGCTGGACGGTTGGGTGGAGGATAGAGAGAGGTGGAGGATCGAAAGAGGTGGAGGCTTCCTGCTGGACGGTTGGGTGGAGGATAGAGAGAGGTGGAGGCTTCCTGCTGGACGGTTGGGTGGAGGAAAGAGAGAGGAGGAGGCATCCTGCTGGACTGTTGGGTGGAGGAAAGAGAGAGGTGGAGGCTTCCTGTTGGACAGTTGGGTGGAGGATAGAGAGAGGTGGAGGCTTCCTGTTGGACAGTTGGGTGGAGGATAGAGAGAGGTGGAGGCTTCCTGTTGGACAGTTGGGTGGAGGATAGAGAGAGGTGGAGGCTTCCTGTTGGACAGTTGGGTGGAGGAAAGAGAGAGGAGGAGGGTCGTAGAATCTAACCGTGGTTCAGGGAGGATATGGATATGACTGGGTGATGGGCGTTGGTGACGGTGTAGACACCAGAGCAGGTGGAGGAGGGGTGGAGGGGGGTAACAATATGGCTGGCATGAAGGAGGCTTGAACGTGGGACTTAAGAGGTGAATCCTGGGCCATGATTGGCTGAGGCAGAAACGATGCAGTGGGGGGGATTGGCTGCCGCCATGGGGTGTGCCTGGAGACGAGCTGTGATTGGATGATGGCCGGAGGTTGAATCACGGATTTAAGCTCCATTTGGTAAACATTTCATTACATTTCCAGCTCATCATGGAGTTTTCATCCTTCTTTTTCAGCACTATTTTTTTAGTTTTTTTGTCATTTCTGCAGTTTTAACCATTTTGGCTCTTTATTAAGTAGTTGTGTGTGTTTTCCCCCATTTATGAGTTTATAATGCGGTTTCAGCTGTTTTTTCCCTATCTCCTTTATTTGTTTATTTTTTACGTTCAGGTGAACAACTATAGAGGGGCCAAAGAGCCACATGTGGCTCCAGAGCCACAGGTTGCAGACCCTTGTCCTAAAACCTTGCACAGTAAACATACTATCACTTCAAATAAAATTGCATGGCATTATAACATAACTTAAATTAATTTAACGTAACATAATTTTGCATGGCACAGCATACCATAGTTTTGAATAGCGTTCCTACCATTGGAAAAAAATCATAATTGCACAAGATGCTCATAGTAAATATTTAATGCCACTCCTAGTATTTCTATTCTTTACTGTTTGATCTGGAGCTTAACTATATTCATGTCTGTTTCTGTCACCAGGTGAAGATCCAAGTCTCAAAAGAGACTGTTGGAGGAATCCCCATCTGGATCATCATCATCAGCATCCTCATCGGACTGCTCATCTTAGCACTCGTCATCTTCATCCTCTGGAGGGTGAGAAGTCCACACTCGTCCTGCCGAGGAGTTCACACTTTGAAATGTCTTGTGGATGGAAATAATGCAATGTTAGGACACGTTGCTGTTTGTTTTCCAATGTAAAACAAATGATGTTGAATTGTTCTGCTACAACATCTCAATCACAGGTTTTAATGTTTAAATCAGGTGTTCAAACTAGAAACACAAACCCTTAAGTAGGGAAGAACTGATCCAGGTTTTTTCACTTTTGATCCGATCCGATACTTGAATGTGGATATCTGCCGATACCAATGCTATCCCGATACCAGAGCTCTGTTTGCTTTAATATTATTATTCTCGTTGTTGTTGATTTTATATGAGGCAGTAATAAATTCCCCTCCACTGTAAAGTAATACATTTAGGAATGTTTACATGTTTTCTCTCTACAGACAACTTAAGGTCAGTAGAAGGTGAGAAAAGGAAGCAGGACTAAGTGTTTTAGTTCATGTGGACAATGTGGGTCTCTAATAAACTAGTTCTATCTTTAAACCACGTGGACAATGTGGGTCTCTAATAAACTAGTTCTATCTTTAAACCATGTGGACAATGTGGGTGTCGAATAAACTAGTTCTATCTTTAAACCATGTGGACAATGTGGGTCTCTAATAAACTAGTTCTATCTTTAAACCATGTGGACAATGTGGGTCTCTAATAAACTAGTTCTATCTTTAAACCATGTGGACAATGTGGGTCTCTAATAAACTAGTTCTATAAACCATGTGGACAATGTGGGTGTCTAATAAACTAGTTCTATCTTTAAACCATGTGGACAATGTGGGTCTCTAATAAACTAGTTCTATCTTTAAACCATGTGGACAATGTGGGTCTCTAATAAACTAGTTCTATAAACCATGTGGACAATGTGGGTGTCTAATAAACTAGTTCTATCTTTAAACCATGTGGACAATGTGGGTCTCTAATAAACTAGTTCTATAAACCATGTGGACAATGTGGGTCTCTAATAAACTAGTTCTATAAACCATGTGGACAATGTGAGGGTCTGAGTGACGTCATGGTCTCTAATAAACTAGTTCTATAAACCATGTGGACAATGTGAGGGTCTGAGTGACGTCATGGTCTCGAATAAACTAGTTCTATAAACCATGTGGACAATGTGAGGGTCTGGGTGACGTCATGGTCTCTAATAAACTAGTTCTATAAACCATGTGGACAATGTGAGGGTCTGAGTGACGTCATCGTCTCTAATAAACTAGTTCTATAAACCATGTGGACAATGTGAGGGTCTGAGTGACATCATGGTCTCTAATAAACTAGTTCTATAAACCATGTGGACAGTGTGGGGGTCTGAGTGACGTCATGGTCTCTAATAAACTAGTTCTATAAACCATGTGGACAATGTGAGGGTCTGAGTGACGTCATCGTCTCTAATAAACTAGTTCTATAAACCATGTGGACAATGTGGGGGCCTGAGTGACGTCATGGTCTCTAATAAACTAGTTCTATAAACCATGTGGACAATGTGGGGGTCTGAGTGACGTCATGGTCTCTAATAAACTAGTTCTATAAACCATGTGGACAATGTGGGGGCCTGAGTGACGTCATGGTCTCTAATAAACTAGCTCTATAAACCATGTGGACAGTGTGAGGGTCTGAGTGACGTCATGGTCTCTAATAAACTAGTTCTATAAACCATGTGGACAATGTGGGGGTCTGAGTGACGTCATGGTCTCTAATAAACTAGTTCTATAAACCATGTGGACAATGTGAGGGTCTGAGTGACGTCATCGTCTCTAATAAACTAGTTCTATAAACCATGTGGACAATGTGAGGGTCTGAGTGACGTCATCGTCTCTAATAAACTAGTTCTATAAACCATGTGGACAATGTGAGGGTCTGAGTGACGTCATCGTCTCTAATAAACTAGTTCTATAAACCATGTGGACAATGTGAGGGTCTGAGTGACGTCATGGTCTCTAATAAACTAGTTCTATAAACCATGTGGACAATGTGAGGGTCTGAGTGACGTCATCGTCTCTAATAAACTAGTTCTATAAACCATGTAGACAATGTGGGGGTCTGAGTGACTTCATGGTCTCTAATAAACTAGTTCTATAAACCATGTGGACAATGTGGGGGCCTGAGTGACTTCATGGTCTCTAATAAACTAGTTCTATAAACCATGTGGACAATGTGAGGGTCTGAGTGACGTCATGGTCTCTAATAAACTAGTTCTATAAACCATGTGGACAATGTGAGGGTCTGAGTGACGTCATGGTCTCTAATAAACTAGTTCTATAAACCATGTGGACAATGTGAGGGTCTGAGTGACGTCATGGTCTCTAATAAACTAGTTCTATAAACCATGTGGACAATGTGAGGGTCTGAGTGACGTCATCGTAAAAACTAGTTCTATCTTTAAAACCTCACAATCACTTTATTAATCCCTGGAGAAATTATCCACCAAGCAGCAGAAGCACAATGTTTCAGCTCCAAGCAGCTCCACCCATTGGGACTATTTTCAGGGAGTTTAGGGTGGAGGAGGACGCAGCTTCACAGAGGTGTGAATCGCCTGGAAGCGCTGCTGCTCATTGTTTTGATGTCAGAGCTTCTCCTGGAGAGCTGCAGTTTTAAAACGCTGATGTCTGGTGGCAGAGCGCCGCCTGCTGGACAACATCCACGTTGCTGCGTTGCTTTCATAACATCGTGTTGCTGCATTGCTTTCATAACATCCACATTGCTGAGTTGCTTTGATAACATCCATGTTGCTGCGTTGGTTTGATGACATCCATGTTGCTGCATTGAAAACATCCATGTTGCTGCGTTGCTTTGATGACATCCACATTGCTGAGTTGCTTTGATGACATCCATGTTGATGCATTGCTTTGATAGCATCCACGTTGCTGCATTGCTTTGATAACATCCACATTGCTGCGTTGCTTTGCAGAGTTTTGAGCGTAAAATGTGTGCAAACATGCAGACATGCCATGAACAGTAGGCCAGCACAGTGCTGCTACGTTAGCCTGCTGGCTAGCTGCAAACTGTGGAATGGATTTCCTGACTCATTCCTCCACGTCTCATTGAGACCCGCCTACCTTCAGGAAATCCAGTCCACAGTTTGCAGCCAGCAGAGCAGAGCAGCGGCAGGGAAACGGAAATCTCTGCAGGTTGGATCGGAAAGTTCTGACCCTTGAATTAAGTTGGTATCAGAACCCGATATGATACTGGATCAGATCCATGTCGAGATGAAGCCACAGCCAGGAGACGGCGACTCTAATACAGGAGTGTCGAACAGATTTAATTTGCCACATTCAGCCCGAGCTCAACTTGAGCTGGACTGACCAGTAAAATAGGGCTTTAATAACCTAAAATTTTCGATTTGAATGTTTTTCTTTGTTGTGTTCCATAGTATATGTGATGAAAGTATCGACAGAAAAACAATTACTATGTAAAATGAGTACAATAGTAATATGAAGCCAATTTTAACGATGCATTAAAAAAAGAAAGAAAAAGGATTTAATAATGACAAAAAGGAAAAGAATGAAAAGGAAAGAAGAACAAAAAGGGAAAATACCAATAAGAGAATTTTTAAAAATTAAAATAGCCACAATGGCTAAACATGTCATGAAATATTACCAAATTACACCTGTGGCACTTCATTAATGTAACCATATCTTTTTGTATGTACAGCTATTTTTGCTTTATTTCAGATTATATACATGCTTTTATTTTTGTTTAATGGAAAATTGTGAAATCACCTCTTTTTGTCATAAATGTTGCAGAGCTCTAACTTCAGTGGCTTTTCATGTATAACTAATTCATGTAAATCCCAGAATGTCAAATCCAAAGGTTTCTGTTTGTAAAGTGGTTTTTAACTCATCTTCTGCTCTTCCAGCTGGGCTTTTTCAAGAGAAAATCTCGAGACTACTCGAAGGACGAGATGCCCAACTGAGAAAGACGACTCTCCGCACAACACCTCGGTGTCACCAGGAAGCCCCGCCCCCTGCGCTGGCACACACCACATGATGTTTGTCACCACAGGAAGCCCCGCCCCCTGCGCTGGCACGCACCACATGATGTTTGTCACCACAGGAAGCCCCGCCCCCTGCGCTGGCACGCACCACATGATGTTTGTCACCACAGGAAGCCCCGCCCCCTGCGCTGGCACGCACCACATGATGTTTGTCACCACAGGAAGCCCCGCCCCCTGCGCTGGCACGCACCACATGATGTTTGCAAACACTTCCAAACTTGATAAACACTGGCGCCATTGAGACGCTGTCCTTCCAGAGACGAAGACGCCCACTGTCCACCTTTTACGTGAAGTGCAAATGCTATTTGTTTCGCATCAGCATCTAGATCCACAGTGTCCGTGGAGAGAGACGCCATCGCTCAGCTCCGGAGCTGCCGTCACCACTCTCCAGCTCCGGAGCTGCTCTCCGCCTCTGCTCTCCAGCTCCGGAGCTGCCGCCTCCGCTCTCCAGCTCCGGAGCTGCTCTCCAGCGCCGGAGCACAAGAAGTACTCAGGTTTTTCACATTAAGGATCCAAAGTTGCCTAAACAAAAATAAAACAAAACACAAACCTGAAACAAGGAACATCTCGTAGCTCTCTGGTAGATTTAGTCCCGTTTCAGACACGTTTCAAGTCAAAACGCATCATTTTAAGAAAAGTTTCACATTTTCACGGAAACGGCAGAAATGCTGAAAACTCTGCAGTAAGTATGTTGGGCCACTAGTTGGTGCTGTTGATAGTTTTAGTACTGAAAGCATACACACGCGCGCGCGCACACACACACACACACACACACACACACACACTGTCATGACACCACGGAGGAAATGTTCTGAATGTCTCTACTGAGCATGTGCAGAACAATCATTCACAAGATGCACAGTAGCAGCATTTGAGAGTTTCCCCCCAGTTTCCATGGAGACTAAGTCGGAGCATTTTTCAAAAGTTCCGCTGAGGGAACAATTTTCAAAAAGTTTTCAGTTTCAGAGGAAACATTGTTGGTGTATTGAGCATGTGCACAGCAGCCGCGGTGAGCAGGAGCAGCATTTCTACATAAAGCCCACAAAGCTGCATTTTTTGTTTGTTTCCATGAAGACAGAGTCTGCGCATTTTTTTAAAATGCTTCCATGGAGTCTGAGCATTTTCAAAAAGTTGCTTTATCCCCAAAGCATTTTTCAAAAGTTTCTCTTTCCTGTTTCTGTACATACGGCGTGTGCCTGTTTTCGAAAAGTTGCATTCCCCCCTTTTCTATGGAAGAATATGTGCCTGTTCAAAATGTGCGTTTGCCCCATTTCCACGGAGACAGTCAGAGCATTTTTGAAATGTTTTTTTTCCACTGTTTCCATGGAGAAGGAGGTGGAACATTTTCCCTAACTTAGTGCACCCCCTCCCATCCCCCCCTTTCTACGCAGACAGAGTGAGATCATTTTTGAAAAGTTCCACCTCGTGGTTTCCAGGGGCTCTGAGCACCGTTATCGTGGAAACAGACCTTCAAAACACAAAAAGTTTTGCTTCTTCACTTGAACGTGTGGTTGTGTAAACGGGTCCTGAGTTCAAACCACCGCTTTGTGAAACACTGTATTCTTGAGCGCTTTCTCTGATTCTTGGTGAATTTTTTTCACAGAATAACGAGGCACAGTCTTCATTTCCAACAGTGCAGAACTGAAGTGAAATGTTTGGTGTCGGGGAAACAAACCTGCACCTCCAAATGCCAAAAATCTTGATTGTACTGTAAATCACAAATGTAAAGCTTTACAAATGTACAGAATGATGTAGTAATGAACTGAGTGACTCAGACGAGGGTTTGTTTCACTAGTTTGATGGACTATTTCCTGTGGGATGGTTGTTTTGAAGGATTGAGTTTAAAAAAGCACCAAAGAGTATTTTCATTGGATGGAAGATGAAATGCAGCGTCTCACTTCAGCCCGTGAGCAGTACCTCCTTCCTTCAGGTTCTCCGCTTGGCTTTTGTTTCTACAAGTTGCACAGCTACACAGTATGTTGGGGGGGGGGGGGGGGGGGGGAGGGGGGTAGAAGATGAGGAGAGGAGCGTTGGATTATCTCGGGAGTGTCAACTTCATTTCAGCCACAGTCGTCTTTAAATTTAAACTTCAGTTTTTCTAAAATGTTTCTTTGTCGTGGCGCAGACTATACGTGATGAAAATGTCTTTTTTCTTCTTTTTTTTTTTTTACCAAAAACTAAAGAATTGTTATAGAAAATCACTACAACATGAAGCCAGTGAATGACCCCTGGATTATACCACATTGACGTTGGTATTTGACAGAACTGTGATATTTCTCCACCCTCACCTCTACATTTGCACATAAACCAGCTCCGACGCCACAACCCAGGATTCCTGAGAACTCTGGATCACCTCTGAGTCTCGCTGCGTCTGAAGGGGAGGCGGAGAGGAACCTCACAGTTTGTGGTGGTTTTTTCCAGGGCCTGATTGGCTATCATGGCTTCATGTTTCTCATTACACTGCCCCCTACAGGTCAGGCTGCTTATAGCAGCTCTGAACCAGGTGGACATGTGGATCAGTGGAAATCAAGATGTTTTTTGTGAACGTAGAGGAGAAATATCTGATGTCTCCACTGGGGTCTCAGTGTGTCTCATCGATGATGTCTCCACTGGGGTCTCAGTGTGTCTCATCGATGATGTCTCCACTGGGGTCTCAGTGTGTCTCATCGATGATGTCTCCACTGGGGTCTCAGTGTGTCTCATCGATGATGTCTCCACTCGGGTCTCAGTGTTGCTATTTTTAAGAAATTTGTTTTAAGAAATCTCTATTTTCTGGGCTGATCATGTTTGACACTTCTGGATGATCTGAAAGCTCCTCACTGTCGACATGAAGCACACGTATATTCTCATTACTCAGTGTATAGCTTTGGGGGGGGGGGGGGGGGGGGTCCTTCTACACTGCTGTGAAGTCTTCACCCTAATGCACTGGTTTGTCCTCATCAGCACAGAAACTGAATCCTAAGTACAAAAAATAAAGACTTTTTACAAACACGTGATCTTTGATTGAATCTTAGTTTGAACTTTTTCTGCCTCTTGGTCTCAAACCTCTGACCTTGACCCATGAGCATGTCATGTTTACTTTGCTCTCATTCACACTAGATTCTGAATGCAGCTCCTAGGATCCAATATTCTAAGGTGAAGATGGTGGAGATGGAGGAGGGGTTGGAGGTGGAGATGGAGGAGGAGGAGGTGAAGATAGAAGAGGAGGTGCTGTAACAATACTAAAAATATATGATCAGTTTTTCAGGATTTTTCTCCCCAGAACTTCACAACTCACACTGCCAGCCTTTATAAATGACTCGTAGACATTACAGTATATTGATATTGTGCAGGATTTACACAGTTTATTGCAGTTGGTCCAGATTTCTACTTCTTTTTTCTCATAATTACATGAAAGTACTTTAATTACTGTATGTCCATTTATTGATACTTTATTACCTTTGCTGCTACTTTATTAATATGTTTTCACTAGTACGGCTACTTCATGCCTTTTTAACTATTATTGGTATTTATTGATTCTTTTGCACTATTACTTCTACTTTATTGATCTTTTTTAACTACTTCTGATACTTTATTGATACTCTAACCATTAAGAGTCATTTGCTGATACTTTTTCACTATATTTTCTTCTCTCAGACACACTCATACACAGTACTATTTGAATTTACTTAGTATTGGCAGCATGGAAGAGATAATAGTCGGCAGGTACACTCACAGGTTCATGTTGTAGTTAGTTTAATGTTGTAGTTTCCAGCAGCACTCTGCCACAGCGCCCTCTGTCGGTCACAGCCAGTATTCTGCCACAGCGCCCTCTGCCTGTCACCGCCAGTATTCTGCCACAGCGCCCTCTGCCGGTCACTGCCAGTATTCTGCCACAGCGCCCTCTGCCGGTCACTGCCAGTATTCTGCCACAGCGCCCTCTGCCTGTCACTGCCAGTATTCTGCCACAGCGCCCTCTGCCGGTCACTGCCAGTATTCTGCCACAGCGCCCTCTGTCGGTCACCGGCAGTATTCTGCCACAGCGCCCTCTGTCGGTCACCGGCAGTATTCTGCCACAGCGCCCTCTGCCGATCACTGCCAGTATTCTGCCACAGCGCCCTCTGTCGGTCACAGCCAGTATTCTGCCACAGCGCCCTCTGTCGGTCACAGCCAGTATTCTGCCACAGCGCCCTCTGCCGGTCACTGCCAGTATTCTGCCACAGCGCCCTCTGTCGGTCACAGCCAGTATTCTGCCACAGCGCCCTCTGCCGATCACTGCCAGTATTCTGCCACAGCGCCCTCTGTCGGTCACAGCCAGTATTCTGCCACAGCGCCCTCTGTCGGTCACAGCCAGTATTCTGCCACAGCGCCCTCTGTCGGTCACCGGCAGTATTCTGCCACAGCGCCCTCTGTCGGTCACCGGCAGTATTCTGCCACAGCACCCTCTGCTGGTCACTGCCAGTATTCTGCCACAGCGCCCTCTGTCGGTCACCGGCAGTATTTTGCCACAGCGCCCTCTGTCGGTCACCGGCAGTATTCTGCCACAGCGCCCTCTGTCGGTCACCGGCAGTATTCTGCCACAGCGCCCTCTGTCGGTCACCGGCAGTATTCTGCCACAGCGCCCTCTGTCGGTCACAGCCAGTATTCTGCCACAGCGCCCTCTGTCGGTCACCGGCAGTATTCTGCCACAGCGCCCTCTGTCGGTCACAGCCAGTATTCTGCCACAGCGCCCTCTGTCGGTCACCGGCAGTATTCTGCCACAGCACCCTCTGCTGGTCACCCGCAGCCCTCGGCCAGAAGTGACACTCTGGGAAGGGAACCAGAACAAACTGTAAGCTGGTGCTGCTGCTGGAGGATCCATCTTTGCTGGAAAAACACTCGGCGGCGGGGGCTCTTCTCGCGGCAGCGCCTCGAAATCGGTCCTGTTGCCCGTCGAGCGCGCTGGGGAGCCCGAGGCGGGGCTGTGTCGCTGCCTGTAGGATGTCCCGACATGAGGGTGAGTGGATAAACAGCTCGGCGGCTACCGGAACGGCTAGCCGCGCGGCTAGCTCCGCTAACCGCCGCTCCAAGTCCCGGCGGAGGCTGCCGCGCTGCTCCCGTGCTTCCCTCCCGGCTCGTCCCCTGGAGGCTCTGTCCGCTGTCGCCACACCGGTCCCGGTCCCCTGAATTGTCCATCACCGGCTCGTAGCTCCGCGGCGGCTCGAGCTTTAGCTGTTAGCCGTTGCTATGAACTGCGTTGGCTTCACGTTAGCCTGCGAGCTAATCAGGAGCTAGTTCTTCTAACTACTTGGGGACTTTATTTATCCTTTTTTCTGGCACTCGTAGCCTAATTTATTTCACTCTTCAGTGTGCGGTAACACATCTACTGTAGCCTCTGGTTTGCTGTTGGGGATATTTGTTGATTTAAACAGGTAAATTAGCGCCATACTGTCCCGTCAGTCACAGTGTTGTTGGCTAATGCACTGTCATCAAGAAACAGTCTGCGGCCTCTCCACTCAAATCCTCACTAACTTACACTTTAACCCAGCAGAGGGAACGTATGTCTGCATTGTCAGTGTAATTCTTGCCACCACAGGGCAATTCCAGCGGGCCAGCCAGGTGTTTGTCCCCTTTAAACCCTCAGAAGTCACCCAGGTGTGATGTAATCCACACAGACTCTAATCCAGGTCCTGCACAGACACAACTTTCTTCTTCTTCTAAACGGGATTATAAAAGCGAGAACCTTCTTCTACAAAAAAGTTACCATTGCACGAAGGATGCTGTGGGCAGCCACAAGGTGCTCCTGGGATTAGATTGGGGTCAAAGGTCATGCTCAGGGACCTTTCCACTGTGAGATTCCCTTCGTTCATCTCGATCCACCACTTCCCCCAAACCTTTCTGCTCTTGTTTGTGTTTAGAACAGGCGTCAGTCTGAAGTTCAGAAGTTATCTCGATGTGTTCTAATCCACACAGGAGGGATTATAATCCAGTGGCCACACAGATACAACTTTCCTCTTCTCTTCCTGAGAGGAGCAAAAGCACCTGTAAAAGGACCAAAAGTAGTCATTGAAATACTTCCGTTTACCTTTAACTGAGCTAACTCGTGGTACAGATCCTTGACATTCTTGTAATCTTTGTTGTTTATGACTATTCAGACTATTACGTTATTAGACACTGTTTACACAGTATTTGAAGTGAAAACACATTGGTTTCGCATTTCCGTGGTGCAAACAGACGTGTAAATGGGGCCTAAAGAGTTTTTCTATTTGAAGCTATTCGCAGAGGTTCTATAAGAAAGTCAGCCAGAGGTAAATCACTACATGACTGACAGGGTTCTGCAGGAATATCTTGTCACTCACTAATGTACAATTTCTTGGACAATTCAAAACAATCTCTGGTAAAGAAAATGGGAGAATTAGTAATACTGACACTACATTCTTCACACATCAAGAACTTCTGTCTGAGAAATCTTAATCTGATTAGAAACTGAAAATAGTGTTTTTAGTTCAAGTCAATGCATCGTCACGACAGAGCAGTGAAGATCTCTTTCATTTCCCCTGAAGTTATCGCAACTGAACATCTGAGATTATTTCTGACCTCCTCAAGTGATCAAAGATAAAAGTACAACTCCACCGATGACTGATCTGTCCGTCAAGTGCTCGTACTCTGTTGTCTTGTGTTTTCTCCGTTGATTTGGTCTGTTCACACTCTGAGGGAGACCCCCACATTTCTCTTCAGCAGTTGTAATGAAGAAGAATTGACCAACATGAGCAGCTGATGTGTTTGTTCAGGTTAACTGGGGTTTGATTGTGTTGGTCCTGTATTGTCAGAGAATCCCGCTTCTTTACCCTGATCAATGTTTTTTTTTGGAATATGTATGCAAAATGTGTGTAACAGCAAACTAGGGCTGAGCAACTTAATCGATTTATAGAATTTGTAGCTAAAAAGATTTTTATTTTGCAAATTCAACCCCCCCCACACACGCACAAATAGTTTTTCTACATTTTTCGCATTCCGTTCTACCATTCTTCGTGGGTTTCAGTAGTTGCTATTGCACTTATGCTTAAGCCTGGATTAAAGCTTGAATTTGTTGAACGACTGATCCTCATTTACTTTTTTATTTTTGGATTGTTTTTTGCAGTTTACCTCTGAGGACAATCAAAAAGGTTGCACTTTTCACAATATATAAGATGTCTGCAGTCGTGCATTGAGCAAAAAATTGAATCAAAACTCTAATTTTTCTTTAAAAATTCATCAATGTTTATTTGCAGGTAAATCCTGCAGCCCTAAAGCAAACCTTCATTACGATTTGGAGTCAGATTTGACGACATCGGGACTCAGAGCCACTGAAAACACTGAGTCACTGAGAAACCAGAAAACTCACTTTGTGATCAAGAAAAGTCTTCTGTACGTGTCCTGAGTCCTTTTAGCCGTCTGTTACCCCCACCTGCTCTTTACCCCACCTGCTCTTTACCCCCACCTGCTCTTTACCCCCACCTGCTCTTTACCCCACCTGCTCTTTACCCCCACCTGCTCTTTACCCCCCCACCTGCTCTTTACCCCCCCACCTGCTCTTTACCCCCCGACCTGCTCTTTACCCCACCTGCTCTTTACCCCCACCTGCTCTTTACCCCCCCGACCTGCTCTTTACCCCACCTGCTCTTTACCCCCCGACCTGCTCTTTACCCCCACCTGCTCTTTACCCCACCTGCTCTTTACCCCCACCTGCTCTTTACCCCCGACCTGCTCTTTACCCCCACCTGCTCTTTACCCCCCGCCTGCTCTTTACCCCCCGACCTGCTCTTTACCCCACCTGCTCTTTACCCCCCGACCTGCTCTTTACCCCCACCTGCTCTTTACCCCCGACCTGTTCTTTACCCCCACCTGCTCTTTACCCCCCGACCTGCTCTTTACCCCCACCTGATCTTTACCCCCACCTGCTCTTTACCCCGACCTGCTCTTTACCCCCCCCACCTGCTCTTTACCCCCGACCTGCTCTTTACCCCCACCTGCTCTTTACCCCCGACCTGCGCTTTACCCCCACCTGCTCTTTACCCCCACCTGCTCTTTACCCCACCTGATCTTTACCCCCACCTGCTCTTTACCCCCACCTGATCTTTACCCCCACCTGCTCTTTACCCCCACCTGCTCTTTACCCCCCCACCTGCTCTTTACCCCCGACCTGCTCTTTACCCCCACCTGCTCTTTACCCCCGACCTGCGCTTTACCCCCACCTGCTCTTTACCCCCACCTGCTCATTACCCCCCCGACCTGCTCTTTACCCCCCCGACCTGCTCTTTACCCCCCCGACCTGCTCATTACCCCCCCGACCTGCTCTTTACCCCTTCCCCTTTGTGGTTTTGGAGCATGTCTACCTTCCTGTTGGCTCAACATGTGTAAGACAACACTGTTCAGGCTGTTTCTTTGTTCGACTGCTGCTTTTTCCACTAAGTGAGAACAACTTCCAGAGCTTCCAGATGCCCCCCATCTGGATTGCACCACTGGAGATGTACCGATCCAGCATTTTCACATTTGATACCGATCCCAATGCAGTGTCTATGAGTATCAGCTGATACTTGATACTGTTCTGGTATCATTTTCTCATAAGTCTTTATAGCTTTTGCGCTACTGCTGTGAAATGTGTGTTCTGAGGATTTTGGGCCCGTATTCCAGCCAAATACTGTATTGCTGCATCAGTACTGCACACGACGGCTTGCAGTCCCCAGGACCTCCTTTATATGACAACGTTTTCCAGGGAGAACTTTCCTAGCTTTCCTTTCTCCGTCCCTCCTGGGTTGTCTGGTTCTGCTCGTCTTCAGCGGAGCATTGATCGGACTTCATGAATGAGCTTTAATGGATTGATGAGGCTGATCGGATGAGACAAGTAAACATGCAGATGCTCCTGTTATAAGAACAGTTTTTTGAGCTGCTGCTGAAGTCTGCAGGAAGAGTTCTTGATCTGTGGCCACGGTGCCGCTCCCCACCTCACGCTGGCGAACGAGAGCCCCCCCCAGATAAAGACCATCTCTGTTCGCCCCACAGACGCTCTTTTAAGTAAGTTCTAGCTGAAGTGACAGATGGTGTGCTTCGTCTCGTCCCTCTCTCTCTGCAGGCGTAAGCTGTGACGCGTGTTTGAAAGGCAACTTCAGAGGACGACGGTTCAAGTGTTTAATCTGCTACGACTACGACCTGTGTGCGTCGTGCTACGAGAGCGGCGCCACCACCACGAGACACACCACAGAGCACCCCATGCAGTGCATCCTGACCCGGGTAGACTACGGTGAGCACACCAGCCAAACCTGCATGGAAGAAGATATCATAAGTGGAAACCATCTGAACGGATTCTCTCTGCTTCTCTCACACGGCAGACT
Source organism: Blennius ocellaris (assembly GCF_963422515.1). Lineage (NCBI taxonomy): Eukaryota > Metazoa > Chordata > Actinopteri > Blenniiformes > Blenniidae > Blennius > Blennius ocellaris. The sequence goes on from NW_027662231.1 coordinate 113,819, forward strand.
TGTATTATGGAGGAGACACGTTTTCAGTAGAGCAGCCGCAGTCCTTCACGTGTCCTTACTGTGGCAGGATGGGCTTCACAGAGACGTCCCTGCAGGACCACGTCACCGCGGAGCATTCAGAGACCTCCACGGAGGTGGTGAGTCGTGTGTTCTTCTGCCAGCACGTGTTGGGACACTGTCTACTATATGAAGGCTTAACATATTGAAAAAGTCCACTTTAGCTTTATCAGCAAAAATGTATTCATAAGAAATTGGAAAAATCCTCACCACACACATCAGAGTTCCTAATGCAGTAAATGAAGCTATTTTCTAAGTTGCAGGCTAAATCTCTCCTGCAATAATTAATTAACGCTCGAGGAAATTCACAATGTCACTCAAAATTTTGGCCACTTGATAGTAAAAGTGTTTAATGACAATACAAAGGTTTTCTATGGAAACTATCTGCTGAAAATTGTTTTTTATTAATTTTACAAAAGCAACACGTGCAGACAGCAACATTTTGATAATCACCGTCAGAAATATGAAGAGCTGTAAATGTTTGTAGATCACCAGTTGGCGTTGTGTTTTTAGTAACAAACCAACATGTGATTGGTTGAAGAACTCACTGGTACTGGGTGTGTTTGGAGATAACACTAGTGCCACTACAGTTTACCTGTCAGGACAGTGGGATGTCAACCGAACAGCTAAACCACCTCAACATGACCATGTTTCAAGTGAAACTCCAGCTTTTTTGCTTTTTTGTTTGAGAAACCTTTTGCGTTTTCACAGCAGATTTTGGGAAACGATGCCATTTACATGGAAACGGCAGACATGCTGCATTAAGGTGACTGTCAAAATAAAAGTACCAAGTCCAGCAGAATCTGGACTGGGAGTCATGACACAAGAGAGGAAACTTTGTTCTGAAGGGCTCTACTGAGCATGTGCAGTAGTACTAGTTACTGCGGCCGTAGTGTGCAATAGCAGAGTTTCAGAAAAGTTGCACTTCCCCTGTTTCCAGTGACTGTGGAGACTTTTTTCAAAAAGTTGTGTTTTCAAGTAACTCCATGAACGTATGTGGTGTAAATGGACACTCATAAAATTATGACAGATTTTGGTTTGAAAAAAAAACCTTCTTTTGTAAATGAGGCCCAAAGTGTGTTGATGGAGTTGAGCAGTTAAAAGGAGCCTGATGGCGATGAGCAGCCACGAGGCCCCTAGGAACACCAGGTCAATGTGTCCCCTCCTGAGGAACACCAGGTCAACGTGTCCCCTCCTGAGGAACACCAGGTCAATGTGTCCCCTCCTGAGGAACACCAGGTCAATGTGTCACCTCCTGAGGAACACCAGGTCAACGTGTCCCCTCCTGAGGAACACCAGGTCAATGTGTCCCCTCCTGAGGAACACCAGGTCAATGTGTCCCCTCCTGAGGAACACCAGGTCAACGTGTCCCCTCCTGAGGAACACCAGGTCAATGTGTCCCCTCCTGAGGAACACCAGGTCAATGTGTCACCTCCTGAGGAACACTGGTCATGATGTGTCCCCTCCTGAGGAACACTGGTCATGATGTGTCACCTCCTGAGGAACACCAGGTCAACGTGTCCCCTCCTGAGGAACACCAGGTCAATGTGTCCCCTCCTGAGGAACACCAGGTCAATGTGTCCCCTCCTGAGGAACACCAGGTCAATGTGTCCCCTCCTGAGGAACACTGGTCATAATGTGTCCCCTCCTGAGGAACACCAGGTCAATGTGTCCCCTCCTGAGGAACACCAGGTCAATGTGTCCCCTCCTGAGGAACACCAGGTCAATGTGTCACCTCCTGAGGAACACTGGTCATGATGTGTCCCCTCCTGAGGAACACCAGGTCAATGTGTCCCCTCCTGAGGAACACTGGTCATGATGTGTCACCTCCTGAGGAACACTGGTCATGATGTGTCACCTCCTGAGGAACACTGGTCATGATGTGTCGCCTCCTGAGGAACACTGGTCATGATGTGTCACCTCCTGAGGAACACTGGTCATGATGTCACCTCCTGAGGAACACCAGGTCAATGTGTCCCCTCCTGAGGAACACCAGGTCAATGTGTCCCCTCCTGAGGAACACTGGTCATGATGTGTCACCTCCTGAGGAACACTGGTCATGATGTCACCTCCTGAGGAACACCAGGTCAATGTGTCCCCTCCTGAGGAACACCAGGTCAATGTGTCCCCTCCTGAGGAACACTGGTCATGATGTCACCTCCTGAGGAACACCAGGTCAATGTGTCCCCTCCTGAGGAACACCAGGTCAATGTGTCCCCTCCTGAGGAACACTGGTCATGATGTGTCCCCTCCTGAGGAACACTGGTCATGATGTGTCCCCTCCTGAGGAACACTGGTCATGATGTGTCCCCTCCTGAGGAACACTGGTCATGATGTGTCCCCTCCTGAGGAACACTGGTCATGATGTGTCACCTCCTGAGGAACACCAGGTCAATGTGTCCCCTCCTGAGGAACACTGGTCATGATGTGTCACCTCCTGAGGAACACTGGTCATGATGTGTCACCTCCTGAGGAACACTGGTCATGATGTGTCACCTCCTGAGGAACACTGGTCATGATGTGTCACCTCCTGAGGAACACCAGGTCAATGTGTCCCCTCCTGAGGAACACCAGGTCAATGTGTCCCCTCCTGAGGAACACTGGTCATGATGTCACCTCCTGAGGAACACCAGGTCAATGTGTCCCCTCCTGAGGAACACCAGGTCAATGTGTCCCCTCCTGAGGAACACTGGTCATGATGTGTCCCCTCCTGAGGAACACTGGTCATGATGTGTCCCCTCCTGAGGAACACTGGTCATGATGTGTCACCTCCTGAGGAACACCAGGTCAATGTGTCCCCTCCTGAGGAACACTGGTCATGATGTGTCACCTCCTGAGGAACACTGGTCATGATGTGTCACCTCCTGAGGAACACTGGTCATGATGTGTCCCCTCCTGAGGAACACTGGTCATGATGTGTCCCCTCCTGAGGAACACCAGGTCAATGTGTCCCCTCCTGAGGAACACCAGGTCAATGTGTCCCCTCCTGAGGAACACCAGGTCAATGTGTCCCCTCCTGAGGAACACTGGTCATGATGTGTCCCCTCCTGAGGAACACCAGGTCAATGTGTCCCCTCCTGAGGAACACTGGTCATGATGTGTCACCTCCTGAGGAACACTGGTCATGATGTGTCACCTCCTGAGGAACACCAGGTCAATGTGTCACCTCCTGAGGAACACTGGTCATGATGTGTCCCCTCCTGAGGAACACTGGTCATGATGTGTCACCTCCTGAGGAACACTGGTCATGATGTGTCACCTCCTGAGGAACACCAGGTCAATGTGTCCCCTCCTGAGGAACACCAGGTCAATGTGTCCCCTCCTGAGGAACACTGGTCATGATGTGTCGCCTCCTGAGGAACACTGGTCATGATGTGTCCCCTCCTGAGGAACACCAGGTCAATGTGTCACCTCCTGAGGAACACCAGGTCAATGTGTCCCCTCCTGAGGAACACTGGTCATGATGTGTCACCTCCTGAGGAACACTGGTCATGATGTGTCACCTCCTGAGGAACACCAGGTCAATGTGTCCCCTCCTGAGGAACACCAGGTCAATGTGTCCCCTCCTGAGGAACACCAGGTCAATGTGTCCCCTCCTGAGGAACACTGGTCATGATGTGTCACCTCCTGAGGAACACCAGGTCAATGTGTCACCTCCTGAGGAACACCAGGTCAATGTGTCGCCTCCTGAGGAACACTGGTCATGATGTGTCGCCTCCTGAGGAACACTGGTCATGATGTGTCACCTCCTGAGGAACACTGGTCATGATGTGTCCCCTCCTGAGGAACACTGGTCATGATGTGTCACCTCCTGAGGAACACTGGTCATGATGTGTCACCTCCTGAGGAACACTGGTCATGATGTGTCGCTTCCTGAGGAACACTGGTCATGATGTGTCACCTCCTGAGGAACACTGGTCATGATGTGTCGCCTCCTGAGGAACACTGGTCATGATGTGTCACCTCCTGAGGAACACTGGTCATGATGTGTCGCCTCCTGAGGAACACTGGTCATGATGTCACCTCCTGAGGAACACCAGGTCAATGTGTCCCCTCCTGAGGAACACTGGTCATGATGTGTCACCTCCTGAGGAACACTGGTCATGATGTGTCGCCTCCTGAGGAACACTGGTCATGATGTGTCACCTCCTGAGGAACACTGGTCATGATGTGTCGCCTCCTGAGGAACACTGGTCATGATGTGTCGCCTCCTGAGGAACACTGGTCATGATGTGTCGCCTCCTGAGGAACACTGGTCATGATGTGTCCCCTCCTGAGGAACACTGGTCATGATGTGTCCCCTCCTGAGGAACACCAGGTCAATGTGTCCCCTCCTGAGGAACACCAGGTCAATGTGTCCCCTCCTGAGGAACACCAGGTCAATGTGTCCCCTCCTGAGGAACACTGGTCATGATGTGTCCCCTCCTGAGGAACACCAGGTCAATGTGTCCCCTCCTGAGGAACACTGGTCATGATGTGTCACCTCCTGAGGAACACCAGGTCAATGTGTCCCCTCCTGAGGAACACCAGGTCAATGTGTCCCCTCCTGAGGAACACTGGTCATGATGTGTCACCTCCTGAGGAACACTGGTCATGATGTGTCACCTCCTGAGGAACACTGGTCATGATGTGTCACCTCCTGAGGAACACTGGTCATGATGTGTCACCTCCTGAGGAACACTGGTCATGATGTGTCACCTCCTGAGGAACACTGGTCATGATGTGTCGCCTCCTGAGGAACACTGGTCATGATGTGTCGCCTCCTGAGGAACACTGGTCATGATGTGTCACCTCCTGAGGAACACCAGGTCAATGTGTCACCTCCTGAGGAACACTGGTCATGATGTGTCGCCTCCTGAGGAACACTGGTCATGATGTCTGCCGCTCTGCTTTCAGATCTGTCCCATATGCGCTGCCTTGCCAGGAGGGGACCCCAACCACGTCACCGACGACTTCACTGCTCACCTCACCCTCGAACACAGAGCGCCGCGAGACTTGATATCCTTCCTTGTCTGTCCGCGCTGGCGTGCGTTACACCACGAGCGGCGGGTTTTGAGCCTTAACATTGTTCCCCGTCCACGACGAGTCCAGCAGCGTCCGGCACGTCCGTAGGATGTTTCACCCGGGACGAGGGCTGGGCGGCCCCAGAGCACGGCGGACAAATATGCACTTTACTAGCGGCTCCACGGGGGGCCTTTCCTCCTCGTCGTCACAGAGCTCCACCTACACCCCCAGCAATAGAGAAGCAATGGACCCCATCGCAGGTGAGACGACCAGCCACACACCCGCCACCAGAACTCATGTTCTTCCTTTAAATGCAATTCATCGGGGTTCTACTCTGCTGGGACACCGTGAATCCACGTCTCTGTTTGTGTCAAAGCTCCCACTTCACTTTTCTACTTTTCTTCCATGTCTGTGATCTGTGGCGTCCCTCAGGGCATCTCAGGCCTCGGGTTTGGAACCATCGCCATCGTGTTTCTTATAATATAATACATGGTATCTCTTTGAACAAAACTTTATGAAATTTCAATCATTTTCTCAAAAGGATGTTATACACATTTATGTCATTCTGTTTATAGAAAATATTGCTCACTTTTGTTTTTGGGAGACGACTTCTGCAACGACTTGGAGCTCTCCTTGTTTGTACACCGCCAAAATGGCTGCGTCTTTATTTTTATGCCCCGTTAACGACGTTTCACATCGTTTTTGATTGAGAAAAACCTTTGCATTTACATGGCACCGTTTGAAAACAACTTGGCACGGAAACGGCAGAAACACTGAAAACAATGTAGTTATCATGCGGCGCTGCTGTTTGTTTGGTAATGAAAACACACACACACCCGGGCATGGACATTCAGCCGCAGTGCACACATGCAGTAGCAGCATTTCAGAAAAGTTGTGCTTGCCTCGTTCCCATGGAGACGGGCTCTGAGTGTTTTCAAAAAGTTGTGTTTTTGGTGGCTCTGGGCGTCGTTGTCATGTAAATGACACGGAAACACGACAAGAGGTTGTGGTTTTCAGTCGAAGGAGGCCGGAGGCTCTTTTCCTCCGTCGCTCTCGTGTCCATCACATGACCATGTGCACAACAACTATTTCCTGTGGTGGTTTTCCTCATTTCCACCAAGACAAAGATGGAGCAGTGTTTGACAACTTAAGCTTCCATCCGTTTCCATGGAGACTGAGCGTTTCAGAAGAATCCTCATCATCGTCTCCTGCGCTCACTTGTCTCCACTTGAAGAAGTTGCTGTGTCATCGGGTTCTGTCCACACCAAGCAGGTTCATGTGACCATCTTCTGCTCAGAACCTGAAGAACAGGAATTCTCTTGTCTCTTGCAGAGTTGTTGTCCCAGTTGTCGGGGGTGCGGCGTGCAGCGGGGGGGCAGATCAACTCGTCGGGGCCGTCGGCCTCCCAACTCCAGCAGCTCCAGATGCAACTGCAGCTGGAGCGGCAGCAGGCGCAGGCGGCGCGGCAGCAGGTGGAGACGGGCCGCCACGCCACGAGGCGCGGCAACAACCCGGGTAACGCCGGCACCGCCATCCCGCCGCCAAGCACCGCCACCACCAACAACATCCCGGCGGGGGAGAGCCACCCCCCTTCCTCGTCCCACAGCTCCCAGTTCCTATTAGCACGGTAAACCAGGCCCCAACACACCTGGCCATCATAGCCACCTGTCCAACACCTGTCCATCATAACCACCTGTCCATCATAACCACCTGTCCAACACCTGTCCATCATAACCACCTGTCCAACACCTGTCCATCATAACCACCTGTCCATCATAACCACCTGTCCAACACCTGTCCATCATAACCACCTGTCCAACAGCTGTCCATCATAACCACCTGTCCATCATAACCACCTGTCCAACACCTGTCCATCATAACCACCTGTCCAACACCTGTCCATCATAACCACCTGTCCAACAGCTGTCCATCATAAACACCTGTCCATCATAACCACCTGTCCATCATAACCACCTGTCCAACACCTGTCCATCATAACCACCTGTCCATCATAACCACCTGTCCAACACCTGTCCATCATAACCACCTGTCCATCATAACCACCTGTCCAACAGCTGTCCATCATAACCACCTGTCCAACACCTGTCCATCATAACCACCTGTCCACCACCTGTCCATCATAACCACCTGTCCAACACCTGTCCATCATAAACACCTGTCCATCATAACCACCTGTCCAACACCATATCCACCTGTCCACCACCTGTCCATCATAAACACCTGTCCATCATAACCACCTGTCCAACACCATATCCACCTGTCCACCACCTGTCCACCACCATAACCACCTGTCCACCACCTGTCCACCACCATAACCACCTGTCCACCACCTGTCCACCACCATAACCACCTGTCCACCACCTGTCCAACACCATAACCACCTGTCCACCACCTGTCCACCACCATAACCACCTGTCCACCACCATAACCACCTGTCCACCACCATATCCACCTGTCCAACACCATAACCACCTGTCCACCACCTGTCCACCACCATATCCACCTGTCCAACACCATAACCACCTGTCCACCACCATATCCACCTGTCCAACACCATAACCACCTGTCCACCACCTGTCCACCACCATATCCACCTGTCCAACACCATAACCACCTGTCCACCACCATATCCACCTGTCCAACACCATAACCACCTGTCCACCACCTGTCCACCACCATATCCACCTGTCCAACACCATAACCACCTGTCCACCACCATATCCACCTGTCCAACACCATAACCACCTGTCCACCACCTGTCCACCACCATAACCACCTGTCCACCACCATATCCACCTGTCCAACACCATAACCACCTGTCCACCACCATATCCACCTGTCCAACACCATAACCACCTGTCCACCACCTGTCCACCACCATATCCACCTGTCCAACACCATAACCACCTGTCCACCACCTGTCCAACACCATAACCACCTGTCCAACACCATAACCACCTGTCCACCACCATATCCACCTGTCCAACACCATAACCACCTGTCCACCACCTGTCCACCACCATATCCACCTGTCCAACACCATAACCACCTGTCCACCACCTGTCCAACACCATAACCACCTGTCCAACACCATAACCACCTGTCCACCACCTGTCCAACATCTTAACCACCTGTCCAACATCTTAACCACCTGTCCAACACCATAACCACCTGTCCAACACCATAACCACCTGTCCACCACCTGTCCAACATCTTAACCACCTGTCCAACATCATAACCACCTGTCCACCACCATAACCACCTGTCCACCACCTGTCCAACACCATAACCACCTGTCCACCACCATAACCACCTGTCCACCACCATATCCACCTGTCCAACACCATAACCACCTGTCCACCACCTGTCCAACACCATAACCACCTGTCCAACACCATAACCACCTGTCCACCACCTGTCCAACATCTTAACCACCTGTCCAACATCTTAACCACCTGTCCAACACCATAACCACCTGTCCAACACCATAACCACCTGTCCACCACCTGTCCAACATCTTAACCACCTGTCCAACATCATAACCACCTGTCCACCACCATAACCACCTGTCCACCACCTGTCCAACACCATAACCACCTGTCCACCACCATAACCACCTGTCCACCACCATAACCACCATAACCACCTGTCCACCACCTGTCCACCACCATAACCACCTGTCCACCACCATAACCACCTGTCCACCACCTGTCCACCACCATAACCACCTGTCCAACACCATAACCACCTGTCCACCACCTGTCCACCACCATAACCACCTGTCCACCACCATAACCACCTGTCCACCACCATAACCACCTGTCCAACACCTGTCCACCACCATAACCACCTGTCCACCACCATAACCACCTGTCCAACACCTGTCCACCACCATAACCACCTGTCCACCACCATAACCACCTGTCCACCACCATAACCACCTGTCCAACACCTGTCCAACACCTGTCCACCACCATAACCACCTGTCCACCACCATAACCACCTGTCCACCACCATAACCACCTGTCCACCACCATAACCACCTGTCCAACACCTGTCCACCACCATAACCACCTGTCCACCACCATAACCACCTGTCCACCACCATAACCACCTGTCCAACACCTGTCCACCACCATAACCACCTGTCCACCACCATAACCACCTGTCCACCACCATAACCACCTGTCCACCACCATAACCACCTGTCCACCACCATAACCACCTGTCCACCACCTGTCCACCACCATAACCACCTGTCCACCACCTGTCCAACACCATAACCACCTGTCCACCACCTGTCCACCACCATAACCACCTGTCCACCACCATAACCACCTGTCCACCACCATAACCACCTGTCCAACACCTGTCCACCACCATAACCACCTGTCCACCACCATAACCACCTGTCCAACACCTGTCCACCACCATAACCACCTGTCCACCACCATAACCACCTGTCCACCACCATAACCACCTGTCCAACACCTGTCCAACACCTGTCCACCACCATAACCACCTGTCCACCACCATAACCACCTGTCCACCACCATAACCACCTGTCCACCACCTGTCCACCACCATAACCACCTGTCCAACACCTGTCCACCACCATAACCACCTGTCCACCACCATAACCACCTGTCCACCACCATAACCACCTGTCCAACACCTGTCCACCACCATAACCACCTGTCCACCACCATAACCACCTGTCCACCACCATAACCACCTGTCCACCACCTGTCCAACACCCTAACCACCTGTCCACCACCATAACCACCTGTCCAACACCTGTTCACCACCATAACCACCTGTCCACCACCATAACCACCTGTCCACCACCATAACCACCTGTCCACCACCATAACCACCTGTCCACCACCATAACCACCTGTCCAACACCATAACCACCTGTCCACCACCATAACCACCTGTCCACCACCATAACCACCTGTCCACCACCATAACCACCTGTCCACCACCATAACCACCTGTCCACAGATACTTATTTGCTCCCAGGAGCTGAAAGTGTTCCTCGCTTCCAGGTTGAACGAGGCGAAGGCGTCGGAGGCGGAGCGGCAGTTCCTGGAGGGGGAGCGCGCCGACCGTAGCCTGCTGGTGCAGGAGCTGCTGCTCTCCACACTCATGCGGGAGGAGAGCTCCTCCTCCGACGAGGAGGAGCGGCGGGACTTCGCCGACTTCGGAGCCATGGGCTGCGTGGAGGTCATGCCTCTGGACGTGGCGCTGGAGAACCTGCAGCTCCGCGAGCGCAGCTCTACGGGGAAGGAGCCGCCGCCTCTTTGATGTCTGGGCGGCGGGCAGACTGTGTCCTCCTCCTCGTCCTCCTCCTCCTCGTCCTCCCTCCATTTTCTCAGTTTGTTTCTCCGGTGATTGTAATTTCAAGCCCGTCACCATCTTTGTTACATTGTAAACAAAAATAAATGAGAGCAAGTGGAATAAATGTGCGAGTGAGCAAGACAAGAGAAATATATGAAATGTATATCAAATCTATATCTATGAAGTTGATAATCAGTCCACATAGCGGTTTTTTAATCTGAACGTTGCAGGCGGCTGCGGCAGACATTTGCTTCCTGCGACACACAAACGGCGCTGTAGAAATCCTCTACATTGAGAAAGTGGCGCTGGCTCCTCCCACCCAGCTGCTGTGTGTTCATGAATTATTAATTAATAAATGAAAAGTGCTTCAGTGGGTGACCATAACTGCTGCATGCAGTTCTTTGCAGTGTGCATGACTGCCATTCACCTTTTTGTTTCCAGAAAATAAGTAAAAATCCCAAAGCTGTCGACTCTTTTTAAAGGTTAAACGCAGGATTATTGAAGTAGTTTGTGAAACTGACACGTGGAATTTTAACTAACAAACCAGTTGTGTGAGGTTTTCTTTGAGGGAGAATTAAAATGTAATGCGTTCGTGGACTGGAAGGTTTGATTGATTTCTGAAGCGACAGGTCGACGAAGCTTGAAGCTGCAGTACGTCTGCTCAGTGAGTCGCTCTTTCTTGGTTGTTGGAATTTCTCCTTTCTTGACTCGCTGTACCAACTTGTGGAATAAAGTGGTACTACAAGGATAATCAAGCTATGGCTAGCTGTTGATTTTGGTAGTTTTTAAAGATAAAATGACATACAGCCTAAAGACAAGAAGTTCATATTTAGTTCACGTAAATGGCTTCATCTCTCGACGAGTACGCATCTCACCACCTCGTTATTCGTCTCAATCTGCGATTCTTTTGTTTTTAGGAGAAGATGCTCGTGTAGTTTTTTGTCTTGCTAAAGCTAGCACTTTCTATTTATTCATGTTTGATTCTCTGGAGCCTCGATGTGCCGCCTTCATGCCTCTACTTTAACCCTCTTTGTAAAAATACAATGAGATGTATATTGATTTTCTTTTCTGTGCGTGAACTTTCATAATGGTTCAAAGACATGGATGGACTTTTTTTTTTTATTGTAAATTTAGATTACAATAAATCGAAACTGCACAGCTTTTGATGTGAGTGAGAATCACGGTGATTTGTGCAGCTTGTGTTTGTTTCAGAAACAATCTGTTGATGCAAATGGCAGCGTTTTTCCCACCTTTTATTGAAGTTTTGCTGATTTAGACCAAATATAATCTATTGAAGCTTCAATTTTCAAGCTTATTCAGAAGAACCGACTTGATTTGTGTCATTAAAGGTCCTCACAGTTCACTGGGAATCCTACTTAACCCAACATGTCCTGTAATTCCCCAGCAGTGATTCAATTTTATCTTTTTTGAAGCAACTGTTATTCTATTAAATGATTGAATCCAAACGCAAATAAATGCAGAACCATCACCGTGACAGGTTGCATATGGAGAATTGTTGGTGAAGGTCATTACAGTAAAAGAAGATGATTTTGGGAATGTTGAAGTGATTCTGATGTGAAAAAATTGTTCTTTGTTTTACCCCAGAAAAGCAAATTATGGAAGACGTTAATTATTGGTGCTGCAGATTGTACATTTTCAATTTTTTTTTGTTTGCCTTAACAAGTTAACCTACGAAATAACTGGTGTTTTTTACCGTGTCGTCAAACAGAATGGTTGCTAATGAAGTAGCATGATAGCATGACTTTGTTCTCAAGTGTTGAAATGACAGATGAATGCAGACCAGATTGATCACTGATTGGTCGAGGGCCACGCCAGACAGGATTGATCACTGATTGGTCGAGGGCCAAGCCAGCGGCTGGACTGGAGGTCCAGCTTGAATCAGGTCCTGTTCACACCACAGCAATTTCAAGTGAAAGCTTTTGTAGCGTTTTGAGTTCCTGTTCAGGGGGCAACGGTGCTTGAAGCATTTTTTTGAAAATGCTTTGACTTGGTCTCCATGGCAACGGTGAAAATGCAACTTTTCAAAAATGCTCAGGCTCAGCCTCCGTGGAGACGGAGAACTTACCGTTTCCAAAATGCTCAAACTTTGTGGAAATGAGGGAAAAAACCAACTTTTGAAAATGATCAGAAACTTTTAGGACTTCACAGTTAATAGTCAACATAACAATCCAACTTGGTGGTTATATTTTATTTTTACAATCCAATCCATACTATCTATCTGTCTGTCTGTCTGTCTGTCCATCTATAGTAGTGTCAAAACATTTTGATTAAATAAATCATCTTTTTACATTATCTTACTATATAGTTTATTTAAATTCTATAATCATATTTCCTGTCATCAAAGTAAAAGCACTTTGTAACAGGCTGAGCCAGATTATATATGATTAGCTTGAATAAATGTATTTAAATGTAGATTCTCTTTCATTCCCTTTTACTCACTTTCTGTTTGAATCTTAGAAGATCTTTAAATTCTTCAAAATACATTTGTAACTTTAACATGTCTTCATGTCATTTGTGTGTTCTAATGATCTGTCCTCCATTGCAGTGAGTAGAGAGACGTGACGGCGCTGCGAGACGCTGAGGTACTGTAAGACATACCACCTTTATTAAATGCACAGTATCACAAGGAACATTTCCATTAATTGTGGAGGAGCTACTCACATGATGCACAAAGCATTGAATTGATTGATAGAACTGGCTGATTAAAGCAGGATTAACTCTGCCAGGAGAGTGCGCACACACACACACACACTTCATATTCACACAGAAAGTAAAACTTGTTATCTGCACAAGAATGAAAATCTTTTTTCTTTTTTTTTTATACCAGATATTTACAAAAAAAAACCTCATTGCGCTCTTCCGCCCCCGCCCCAGGATCGCATACATTCAAAAAAGGTTCCCAGCCCCTCTTCTAGGTTACATTCAAAATAATGTACTATTCATGATGCAAAGTCACAGTTATTCATCTGAAAGAGGAATCAAAATAGGCTACAGTCAGTCAGAGGACGAGGCGGCGGCGGCGACCTTTGACGTCCCGCCGCCACGCGAAGCACGTGTCTGCTGGGACGACGTCTCGGTCTCCTCCTCGGTCACAGTGGAGAGCAAGGAGCACTTCTCTACCTTCTTTTTTCAGATTCTTCTTCTTCAGAGAGACAAAAACAAAGAATTTCTATGCAGATTAAAAAAAGATTGTTTTCTCACCGGCAGTATGAACGAGGAAATGACACCACGCGGCACAAATCCAATATTTACAGGCGGGGAGTTCTGCCGCTGGCCCAGAAACCAGTCCTTGCCTCAGGTTCTGGTTCCTGCTGGACTCGGATCTAACCGTGGAACTCTTTATCCCAGATATCAGACCTGGACGGTGGAAAACCATGTCAAGACGTGGAGACGACCCATTAAGACCCCAGTTCACGTTCCTCCCTTCAGTGCAGCTGCAGGTCCAGCTCACTCCAGACCCCAGCAGGACAAAATCCAGTCTGGGCCCTGAATTTCAGAGTAAAAGCCTCTGAAGTGAGTTGGAAGCATTGATTCAGTGTGGCTCCATCTTTCTATCATCTATTTCATCACATTCTGCTCACGCAATAAGATATTCCATATAGTACAGGAAAGTAACCTGCCGACCCTCCAGAGGAAAAGAAAAGATGTATTTTGGTCACTAAACTATCAATCGAGCTCATTTCTATCATTATAAACAGAATAAAATCACAATATAAAAACTTTACAATTACATTTGTTACATTCCCCCTCAGATGACACTTATAATAGAAATAATCAGAATCATAATAGTAATCTTAATTTCTAAATAAAAATCATACAAATAATTTAAATGATCTTTTTCTGTCTACATATATTTAAAAATATATTTTATAATAGAAAGTAAGAAAGATGAGTAATAATGTAATATAATTGTCTTAAGATTTTTCTGAATGTGGTGACCATATATTATTATTATTGTTCTTTTAAATGTCATAAACTAAATGACATCAAATTGTAAATGCACAAAGGTTCTAGAGCAGATCCTGGAGCTGCAGCCCTGCAGGCTGTCCATTCTCCTCCTTTAACCACTGAATGTCCTGAAGGTTCTTCACCTGGTTCTGCTCACAGCCAGAGAACCAGCCTGTTGAAGCAGGAGACGAGGAGAACCTGCAGGGACAACCTCCAGGATCTGAGTTAAAGAACCTGATCTAGAGTGTCTTCACCATTTCTGCTTGATGTGGAATCATATGTTATTAAGGAATTCTGCATCAATGCGTACATTTAAGTGTCAACATTGGGTCATTGTTTAAATAAGCTCAGTATTTCTACACAAAATGAGGTATAATAGGAAAACAATACAATCCTTCATGAGGCTCTCCTGTCCAGCCCGGCGGAGGCACGGAACCCCGGGACACTTTAGGTTCCGAACTGATCCTCTCACCAGAGCAGAGGAACCCTCAGTGTGACAGCATGGAGGGAGGAACCTGAACCTGAATGCACCGTGGCAGCAGGAACCTGAACCTGAATGCACCGTGGCAGCAGGAACCTGAACCTCAACGCACCGTTGCAGCAGGAACCTGAACCTCAACGCACCGTGGCAGCAGGAACCTGAACCTCAACGCACCGTGGCAGCAGGAACCTGAACCTGAATGCACTGTGGCAGCAGGAACCTGAACCTCAATGCACCGCGGCAGCAGGAACCTGAACCTCAACGCACCGCGGCAGCAGGAACCTGAACCTCAACGCACCGTGGCAGCAGGAACCTGAACCTCAATGCACTTTGGCAGCAGGAACCTGAACCTCAATGCACCGCGGCAGCAGGAACCTGAACCTCAACGCACCGCGGCAGCAGGAACCTGAACCTCAACGCACCGTTGCAGCAGGAACCTGAACCTGAATGCACCGCAGCAGCAGGAACCTGAACCTCAACGCACCGCGGCAGCAGGAACCTGAACCTCAACGCACCGTGGCAGCAGGAACCTGAACCTCAATGCACTGTGGCAGCAGGAACCTGAACCTCAATGCACCGCGGCAGCAGGAACCTGAACCTCAACGCACCGCGGCAGCAGGAACCTGAACCTCAACGCACCGTTGCAGCAGGAACCTGAACCTGAATGCACTGTGGCAGCAGGAACCTGAACCTCAATGCACCGCGGCAGCAGGAACCTGAACCTCAACGCACCGCGGCAGCAGGAACCTGAACCTCAACGCACCGTGGCAGCAGGAACCTGAACCTCAACGCACCGTGGCAGCAGGAACCTGAACCTGAATGCACTGTGGCAGCAGGAACCTGAACCTCAATGCACCGCGGCAGCAGGAACCTGAACCTCAACGCACCGCGGCAGCAGGAACCTGAACCTCAACGCACCGTGGCAGCAGGAACCTGAACCTCAATGCACTGTGGCAGCAGGAACCTGAACCTCAATGCACCGCGGCAGCAGGAACCTGAACCTCAATGCACCGTGGCAGCAGGAACCTGAACCTCAATGCACCGCGGCAGCAGGAACCTGAACCTCAACGCACCGTGGCAGCAGGAACCTGAACCTCAATGCACCGCGGCAGCAGGAACCTGAACCTCAACGCACCCCGGCAGCAGGAACCTGAACCTGAATGCACCCCGGCAGCAGGAACCTGAACCTGAACGCACCGTGGCAGCAGGAACCTGAACCTCAACGCACCGTGGCAGCAGGAACCTGAACCTCAACGCACCGTTGCAGCAGGAACCTGAACCTCAACGCACCGTGGCAGCAGGAACCTGAACCTCAACGCACCGCGGCAGCAGGAACCTGAACCTCAACGCACCGCGGCAGCAGGAACCTGAACCTCAACGCACCGTGGCAGCAGGAACCTGAACCTCAACGCACCGTGGCAGCAGGAACCTGAACCTGAACGCACCGTGGCAGCAGGAACCTGAACCTGAACGCACCGCGGCAGCAGGAACCTGAACCTCAACGCACCGTGGCAGCAGGAACCTGAACCTGAATGCACCGTGGCAGCAGGAACCTGAACCTGAACGCACCGTGGCAGCAGGAACCTGAACCTGAACGCACCGTGGCAGCAGGAACCTGAACCTGAACGCACCGTGGCAGCAGGCCAGGCATTCAGGGACTATTTGAGATATGGGCCAACAACAACAGAGATTCTGAGAAATGGCTTTGCTGGTGAGTGGAAAGTAAAATAAAGTGGGCCTGTGCTGCCGAGTCTCATTCTGTGTGCTTTAGGTAGGACTGGGACGGGAGCGGGGGACGGGAGCGGGGGACGGGAGCGGGGGACGGGAGCGGGGGACGAGTCACACCCAAGAAAGACAGGAAATGTATGTTCTGGTTGGTCGTCTCTGCTGGGATTGTTTCCCTTTTAAATGGTGCTACATTAGGAAAAAAAGAAAAGAAGAAAAAGAAATACGAAAAGTAAAAAAATGGGGAAAAGAAAGAAAATGACAAAAAGAAAAAAGTAAATGATGAAATTTAGAAACATGAGTTTGTGGGATGAGCAGTAGAGTTGGTTGTGGCCAGCAGCTGAAGTCGGTACGACACTGGAGCCGCTAGAAGGTCCAGAGGTTTAGTTCCAATAAAGAAATATTTCCCTTTTCACTGACAATCTCTCTCCATTCCAACTGCTGGACATCATGAGTCCTGCTGCTCATCCCACAAGTGCATGTCTCAGTCATGTGTCAACATTTAAAAACGGAAACAATCCAAGCAGAAAACTAAATGAACAAAACACACTTTTTCTCACTTTTTTGTGCCAAATTTAAAGAACCTCATATAATCTTAGTTAAATATGAGCAGATATTTACAGGAGAGACATTAAAATGATGATGATGGCAGTATTTTAAAAAAGTGCCGTAAAACATCTGTATGCCCTTAAACATTGATTTTTCAGATGGGAACTTCTTCTTTCCCCAGAAAATAATATTACACACACACATATATATATATATATATATATATATATATATATATATATATATATATATATATATATATATATATATAACAGGTCTCTATAAGACTCTATAACAGGGGCGTCCAGCTCCAGTACTGTAGGGTTGTCTCTCCTTGAATTTAATGATGATGTCATCACCCTGCTTCAGCACATCTGAATCTATTGATGATGTAATCACCAAGGTTATGAAAAAGCCCAATAACAGCCCCTCATTACAATCAGGTGTGTTGAAGTGGGAGGAGCTAAACCCACAGGACTGAGGAAGGAGACCTCTGGTCTCTAGGCTGTTTTTCTTTAAACATTATGTTCACTATCTCTCTGGATGTTTTATAGAGTCAAAAGTGTTTTTCTGGTGTTGTTTTTTTTTTTAAAGCAGAGGCAACATTTATAAAGTCTACAAATATCAAAATAGTGTGTCGACTTATAAAAAAAGAAGCTGCAAATTAACCAGGGGCAAAAAATGTTGTATCTACATTTGAATATATTTTTCCAGACGATTTAGAAAACGAGGAAATGGAATAAAAAAACTGTGTGTGTGCATGTGCGTGTGCGTGTGCACGTGCGTGTGTGTGTGTGTGTGTGTGTGTGTGTGTGTGTGTGTGTGTGTGTGTGGGTGTGGGGATCATGTTTGAAGTAACACCTGCAATGCCAAACTAAACCAGAAAAGAAAAAGAAACACTCTGAATTTAAGGCTTTTTCTGGACGTGATAAGGACGGGAGCATTTACATCTGTACAGTCACACCATCTCTCCTTCGCCCTCCTCCACCGCCACGTCTCTCTCTCACACACACACACACACACACACACACACACACACACACACACACACACACACACACACACACACACACACACACACCACACACACACACACACTGGTCAGCCCAGGATGTCCAGGTAGACAGGCGAGGCTTTGGCCAAGCTCTGCAGCATGGCGTGGATCTCCTTGATGTTCAGCCTCATGTAGGGTTCCCGCTGCCAGCAGCCCAGCATCAGGTCATACACCTCTTTTGGACAGGTGCGAGGCCGCTGCAGCACCCGGCCCTGCGTTATGCATTCAATGACCTGCAGGGGGCGCAAGAAGACTGTCACACATCAACAATGTAATCAAATGAAACAATGCATGAAAGTTGCTCCATTAATACATTTATCATTATTTCACATGAAGTACATATTCAGCTTTAAATGGTACAAACATGCTCTGGATCTGTTTGTATGGTCAACAAATAATTGTATTTTGTTCCTGTGTGTATGACCTCGTTGTTGGACAGCTGGTACCACGGCTGCTTCCCGTAGGTGAAGATCTCCCAGAGGACGACGCCGAGGCTCCACACGTCGCTCTCAGTGGTGAACCGCCGGTACATGATGCTCTCCGGGGGCATCCAGCGGATCGGCAGCATCGTGTGGCCGCCCACCTGCGGGGGGGAGAGGCTGGAAGTCTGCAACATGGAGGTCTGCAACATGGTGGTCTGCAACATGGAGGTCTGTAACAAGTAGGTCTGCAACATGGAGGTCTGTAACATGTAGGTCTGCAACATGGGGGTCTGTAACAAGTATGTCTGCAACATGGAGGTCTGTAACATGTAGGTCTGCAACATGGAGGTCTGCAACATGGAGGTCTGTAACATGGAGGTCTGTAACAAGTATGTCTGCAACATGGAGGTCTGTAACAAGTATGTCTGCAACATGGAGGTCTGTAACATGTAGGTCTGCAACATGGAGGTCTGTAACATGTAGGTCTGCAACATGGTGGTCTGCAACATGGTGGTCTGTAACATGGAGGTCTGTAACAAGTATGTCTGCAACATGGAGGTCTGTAACATGTAGGTCTGCAACATGGAGGTCTGTAACATGTAGGTCTGCAACATGGAGGTCTGTAACAAGTATGTCTGCAACATGGAGGTCTGTAACATGTAGGTCTGCAACATGGAGGTCTGCAAGATGGAGGTCTGCAACATGGAGGTCTGTAACAAGTATGTCTGCAACATGGAGGTCTGTAACATGTAGGTCTGCAACATGGAGGTCTGTAACATGTAGGTCTGCAACATGGTGGTCTGCAACATGGAGGTCTGTAACAAGTATGTCTGCAACATGGAGGTCTGTAACATGTAGGTCTGCAACATGGGGGTCTGTAACATGGAGGTCTGTAACAAGTATGTCTGCAACATGGAGGTCTGTAACATGGAGGTCTGCAACATGGAGGTCTGCAACATGGAGGTCTGCAACATGGAGGTCTGCAACATGGAGGTCTGTAACATGTAGGTCTGCAACATGGGTGTCTGTAACAAGTATGTCTGCAACATGGAGGTCTGCAACATGGTGGTCTGCAACATGGAGGTCTGTAACAAGTATGTCTGCAACATGGAGGTCTGTAACATGGAGGTCTGCAACATGGGGGTCTGTAACAAGTATGTCTGCAACATGGAGGTCTGTAACATGGAGGTCTGCAACATGGAGGTCTGCAACACGGAGGTCTGCAACATGGAGGTCTGTAACATGGAGGTCTGCAACATGGAGGTCTGCAACACAGAGGTCTGTAACATGGATGTCTGCAACATGGGGGTCTGTAACATGGATGTCTGCAACATGGAGGTCTGCAACATGGAGGTCTGTAACATGTAGGTCTGCAACATGGGGGTCTGTAACATGGAGGTCTGTAACAAGTATGTCTGCAACATGGAGGTCTGCAACATGGTGGTCTGCAACATGGAGGTCTGTAACAAGTATGTCTGCAACATGGAGGTCTGTAACATGTAGGTCTGCAACATGGGGGTCTGTAACAAGTATGTCTGCAACATGTAGGTCTGTAACATGTAGGTCTGCAACATGGAGGTCTGCAACATGGAGGTCTGCAACACGGAGGTCTGCAACATGGAGGTCTGTAACATGGAGGTCTGCAACATGGAGGTCTGCAACACGGAGGTCTGTAACATGGATGTCTGCAACATGGGGGTCTGTAACATGGATGTCTGCAACATGGAGGTCTGCAACATGGAGGTCTGCACACGGAGGTCTGTAACATGGATGTCTGCAACATGGGGGTCTGTAACATGGAGGTCTGTAACATGGATGTCTGCAACATGGAGGTCTGCAACATGGAGGTCTGCAACATGGAGGTCTGTAACATGGATGTCTGCAACATGGAGGTCTGCACACGGAGGTCTGTAACATGGATGTCTGCAACATGGGGGTCTGTAACATGGAGGTCTGTAACATGGATGTCTGCAACATGGAGGTCTGCAACATGGAGGTCTGCAACACGGAGGTCTGCAACATGGAGGTCTGTAACATGGAGGTCTGCAACATGGAGGTCTGCAACACGGAGGTCTGTAACATGGATGTCTGCAACATGGGGGTCTGTAACATGGATGTCTGCAACATGGAGGTCTGCAACATGGAGGTCTGCACACGGAGGTCTGTAACATGGATGTCTGCAACATGGGGGTCTGTAACATGGAGGTCTGTAACATGGATGTCTGCAACATGGAGGTCTGCAACATGGAGGTCTGTAACATGGAGGTCTGCAACACGGAGGTCTGTAACATGGAGGTCTGCAACATGGAGGTCTGCAATCAGGAAGTCTACATCCTGGGCGCTGAAATGTTTATGTTTATAATTGAAGGTTCTCTGCTTCATGTTATGAAGAAAAAAGCAACACCACCACCCAGTGGCACAACATGTGAACTCCATCCTATTTAGGGTTGGTGTTTCCCTGGAAGCTGACGTTTTCAAAAGGGTTTCTTATTACCGTGAAACTTTTCTGAAACAAAAACACAAAAACGATGCGTTTTCACACAATGGGGCCTTAATGTTGTAACTTGTGCTTGAGTACAGGCATTACTTCACTACAGGATTGGGAGTATTTGTATTGGGATACTTAAAATCCTGCAAATTAGATGACATGGTTTCAGATACATCAGCGTAGACAACCTTGCAAAGTAGAGTTATAGATGTAGAATGTGTAATGTGAGTATTTCATGGTGGTGGGTGAAGACTTCTGTGTTTCTCCTCTTTGGACAGCAGATGGCGCTGTGGGATTCTGACATCTGACACAACATGAGGGAAAGAAATTATTTCACTTCCTGTTTCCGTTTGTCTTTACTTTCCTCATATAAAGGCTCCGATTGGAGGATTGTTTGGATCATGTGTGTGTGTGTGTGTGTGTGTGTGTGTGTGTGTGTGTGTGTGTGTGTGTGTGTGTGTGTGTGTGTGTCCCAGCAGACGTCCCAGTGTGTCCTGTCTTGCACTCACTCTGTAGTAGTCTGTGCTGTAGACGTCTCTGGACATGCCGAAGTCCCCGATCTTCACCAGCAGCCCCTCCCCCACCAGGCAGTTGCGGGTTGCCAGGTCTCGGTGGACGAAGTGCTGCGAGGCCAGGTACACCATGCCGGCAGCAATCTGCTGGGCAATGTGGAGCATCTGGGACTGGGTGAGTTCCACCAGGACGCTGTGCTGCCCGTCTGCCATGAGGACGGCGTCAGGACCGTGAGACCTGAGGACACAGGGACCACAGACACACACAGAGACCATAGACACAGAGACACACAGAGACACACAGACACACACAGAGACCATAGACACAGAGACACACAGAGACACACACAGACACACACAGAGACCATAGACACAGAGACACAGAGACACACAGAGACACACAGACACACACAGAGACCATAGACACAGAGACACACAGAGACCACAGACACACACAGAGACCATAGACACAGAGACACACAGAGACACACAGAGACCACAGACACACACAGAGACCATAGACACAGAGACACACAGAGACACACAGAGACCACAGACACACACAGAGACCATAGACACAGAGACACACAGAGACCATAGACACAGAGACACACAGAGACACACAGAGACCATAGACACAGAGACACACAGAGACACACAGAGACCACAGACACACACAGAGACCATAGACACAGAGACACACAGAGACACACAGAGACACACAGAGACCACAGACACACACAGAGACCATAGACACAGAGACACACAGAGACACACAGAGACCACAGACACACACAGAGACCACAGAGACACACAGAGACCACAGACACACACAGGGGGATATTGGGTTAGACTTTCACTTCAATTCTCTCTCTCTCTCTCTCTCTCTCTCTCTCTCTCTCTCTGTCTCTCTCTCTCTCTCTCTCTCTCTGTCTCTCTCTCTCTCTGTCTCTCTGTCTCTCTCTCTCTCTCTGTGTCTCTCTCTCTCTCTCTGTCTCTCTCTCTCTCTCTGTCTCTCTCTGTCTCTCTGTCTCTTTGTCTCTCTCTCTCTCTCTCTCTGTCTCTCTGTCTCTCTCTCTGTCTCTCTCTCTCTCTCTCTGTCTGAGCTGGCCAGGTTTACAGATCTACATCCATTAAAATGTCTACATTTAATAAAGAGATCAAATCAACTTTATTGGTCTGCTGAGTCTCAGACACCAAAACAAAAGGCAGAAATGCTCCTTGTCAACCAGCCGCAGAAACTTCTGCATTCAGTGAGGTTGGCTCCACCCTCCTCTTCCGTCACCGTAGCAACCTCTGATCCTCAGTCTCCAGGTTAAAAGTCATTAAAAAGGAGACACTGAGTGGACATGTTGTCCATAGAGAGCGTCTCATAGGGAGGGGCAAGGCTCGGCGTAGGGCCTTCAAATACTGGTGAGTAGGTCTGTAGTACTTCAAATACTGGTGAGTAGGTCTGCAGTACGTTCTTTAAGTTGGTGAGTAGGCCTGCAGTACTTCATGTTGTGGTGAGTACGCCTATAGTACTTCATATAGTGGTGAGAAGGCCTGCAGTACTTCATATGGTGGGTGAGTAGGTCTGCAGTACTTCTTTAAGTGGTGAGTAGGTCTGCAGTACTTCATATAGTGGTGAGAAGGCCTGCAGTACTTCATATGGTGGTGAGTAGGTCTGCAGTACTTCTTTAAGTGAGTGAGTAGGTCTGCAGTACTTTCATATAGTGGTGAGAAGGCCTGCAGTACTTCATATGGTGTGAGTTGGTCTGCAGTACTTCTTTAAGTGGTGAGTAGGGTCTGTCAGTACTTCATGTAGTGGTGAGCAGGTCTGCAGTACTTCATATAGTGGTGTGAGCAGGTCTGCAGTACTTATTTAAGTGGTGAGTAGGTCTGCAGTACTTCATATAGTGTGTGAGAAGGCCTGCAGTACTTTCATGTAGTGGTGAGTACGCCTATAGTACTTCATATAGTGGTGAGAAGGCCTGCAGTACTTCATATGGTGGTGAGTAGGTCTGCAGTACTTCATATAGTGGTGAGCAGGTCTGCAGTACTTCATATAGTGGTGAGCAGGTCTGCAGTACTTCTTTAAGTGGTGAGTAGGTCTGCAGTACTTCATGTAGTGGTGAGAAGGCCTGCAGTACTCCATATAGTGGTGAGTACGTCTGCAGTACTTCTTTAAGTGGTGAGTAGGTCTGCAGTACTTCATGTAGTGGTGAGTACGTCTGCAGTACTTCTTTAAGTGGTGAGTAGGTCTGCAGTACTTCATGTAGTGGTGAGCAGGTCTGCAATACTTCTTTAAGTTGTGAGTACGTCTGCAGTACTTCATGTAGTGGTCAGCAGGTCTGCAGTACTTCATGTAGTGGTGAGTAGGTCTGCAGTACTTCATGTAGTGGTGAGCACTACGTCATGAAATGCTCCAAAGGTAAAAAAGTAGTGAGCAGGAAACGTGTTCTGATTGGAGCTGACCCAGGACATGTCACTGTCATGAACCATGAGGACGTTTGCATCCCGTGTTCTGATTGGAGCTGACCCAGGACATGTCACTGTCATGAACCATGAGGACGTTTGCATCCCGTGTTCTGATTGGAGCTGACCCAGGACATGTCACTGTCATGAACCATGAGGACGTTTGCATCCCGTCTTCAGGGTAACCCCACCTGAGGAACTTGTTGAGGTCTCCGTGCTTCATGTACTCGAACACCATGATGAGGGGGTCGCTCTCCACACACACGCCGTAGAAGGTGACGATGTGCTCGTGCTGCAGGTTGGTGAGGAGCTCCGCCTCCCGGTAGAAGTCGGCGCGGCCGCTCTCGCTGGCCTCCTTCAGCGTCTGGCGAGAGACCAAAGCGTGGTCACTGAGACGGACGGTCACCTGAAGGAGGAGAGGACCGTACCTTGACGGCCACGTGCAGCTTCTCCTGGTCGGGCGTCAGGTTGTAGCACTCGGCCAGGAAGACCTTGCCGAACGCCCCCTCCCCCAACTCCCGCTTCAGCACGATGTTGTGTCTCTTGATGTGCTGGACGACTGCAACACAGCACAAGTACAAGTAAAGCTACAAGTCAGCAGGGAAACACAAGCTTTTCTTTAAGGTTACCACGGCGATTGAACCTGACGAGAAGTCCACCAGCATTATAGTACACAAAACCAGAGTTAATCCTGAAGTTACCTGGATTAGAGAAAGCCAGAGTTAATCCTGAAGTTACCTGGATCAGAGAAAGCCAGAGTTAATCCTGAAGTTACCTGGATCAGAGAAAGCCAGAGTTAATCCTGAAGTTACCTGGATCAGAGAAAGCCAGAGTTAATCCTGAAGTTACCTGGATCAGAGAAAGCCAGAGTTAATCCTGAAGTTACCTGGATTAGAGAAAGCCAGAGTTAATCCTGAAGTTACCTGGATCAGAGAAAACCAGAGTTAATCCTGAAGTTACCTGGATTAGAGAAAGCCAGAGTTAATCCTGAAGTTACCTGGATCAGAGAAAGCCAGAGTTAATCCTGAAGTTACCTGGATCAGAGAAAGCCAGAGTTAATCCTGAAGTTACCTGGATCAGAGAAAGCCAGAGTTAATCCTGAAGTTACCTGGATCAGAGAAAGCCAGAGTTAATCCTGAAGTTACCTGGATTAGAGAAAACCAGAGTTCATCCTGAAGTTACCTGGATTAGAGAAAACCAGAGTTCATCCTGAAGTTACCTGGATTAGAGAAAGCCAGAGTTAATCCTGAAGTTACCTGGATCAGAGAAAACCAGAGTTAATCCTGAAGTTACCTGGATTAGAGAAAACCAGAGTTCATCCTGAAGTTACCTGGATTAGAGAAAGCCAGAGTTAATCCTGAAGTTACCTGGATTAGAGAAAGCCAGAGTTAATCCTGAAGTTACCTGGATTAGAGAAAGCCAGAGTTAATCCTGAAGTTACCTGGATTAGAGAAAGCCAGAGTCAGACTACAGGCCTCTGGCCTCATGACAACATCCAGTGTGAAAAAACAACACAACAGCCAAAACAAAGAACAGAACAAGATAACTAGGCTAAAGGTCAAAGTTAATCATTTGGATGAAATTTAATATAAAGGCTCATTTTAAGAACAGAACTTATTTTCACTAAAGGAACTAAATGTTCCAGATTGATGGTTCTGCTGCAGGCCGGGTTGATGGTTCTGCTGCAGGCCAGATTGATGGTTCTGCTGCAGGCCAGGTTGATGGTTCTCCTGCAGGCCAGTTGATGGTTCTCCTGCAGGCCGGGTTGATGGTTCTGCTGCAGGCCAGATTGATGGTTCTGCTGCAGGCCAGGTTGATGGTTCTGCTGCAGGCCGGGTTGATGGTTCTGCTGCAGGCCAGGTTGATGGTTCTGCTGCATGCCAGGTTGATGACTCTGCTTCAGGCTGGGTTGATGGTTCTGCTGCAGGCCGGGTTGATGGTTCTGCTGCAGGCCGGGTTGATGGTTCTGCTGCAGGCCAGGTTGATGGTTCTGCTGCAGGCCAGGTTGATGACTCTGCTTCAGGCTGGGTTGATGGTTCTCTTGCAGGCCGGGTTGATGGTTCTGCTGCAGGCTGGGTTGATGGTTCTGCTGCAGGCCGG
>NW_027662231.1:145000-147173 GCF_963422515.1 Blennius ocellaris
CATAGAGGTGGAACATAGAGGTGTGGAACATAGAGGTGGAACTTAGACGTGTGGAACATAGAGGTGGAACTTAGACGTGTGGAACATAGAGGTGGAACATAGACGTGTGGAACATAGAGGTGGAACTTAGACGTGTGGAACATAGAGGTGGAACTTAGACGTGTGGAACATAGAGGTGGAACTTAGACATGTGGAACATAGAGGTGGAACTTAGACGTGTGGAACATAGAGGTGGAACATAGACATGTGGAACATAGAGGTGGAACATAGACGTGTGGAACATAGAGGTGGAACATAGAGGTGTGGAACATAGAGGTGGAACTTAGACGTGTGGAACATAGAGGTGGAACTTAGACGTGTGGAACATAGAGGTGGAACATAGATGTGTGGAACATAGAGGTGGAACTTAGACGTGTGGAACATAGAGGTGGAACTTAGACATGTGGAACATAGAGGTGGAACTTAGACGTGTGGAACTTGCACGTGTGGAACATAGAGGTGTGGAACATAGATGTGTGGAACTTTCACGTGTGGAACATAGATGTGTGGAACATAGACGTGTGGAACTTAGACGTGTGGAACATAGATGTGTGGAACTTAGACGTGTGGAACATAGATGTGTGGAACATAGAGGTGTGGAACATAGATGTGTGGAACATAGATGTGTGGAACATAGACGTGTGGAACTTGCACGTGTGGAACATAGACGTGTGGAACTTAGACGTGTGGAACATAGAGGTGGAACTTAGACGTGTGGAACATAGAGGTGTGGAACATAGACGTGTGGAACTTGCACGTGTGGAACATAGAGGTGTGGAACATAGATGTGTGGAACTTTCACGTGTGGAACATAGACGTGTGGAACTTGCACGTGTGGAACATAGAGGTGTGGAACATAGAGGTGTGGAACTTTCACGTGTGGAACATAGACGTGTGGAACTTAGACGTGTGGAACATAGATGTGTGGAACATAGACGTGTGGAACATAGAGGTGGAACATAGACGTGTGGAACATAGACGTGTGGAACATAGAGGTGGAACATAGACGTGTGGAACATAGACGTGTGGAACTTTCACGTGTGGAACATAGAGGTGTGGAACTTTCACGTGTGGAACATAGACGTGTGGAACTTAGACGTGTGGAACATAGATGTGTGGAACATAGACGTGTGGAACATAGAGGTGGAACATAGACGTGTGGAACATAGACGTGTGGAACATAGAGGTGGAACATAGACGTGTGGAACATAGACGTGTGGAACTTTCACGTGTGGAACATAGACGTGTGGAACTTTCACGTGTGGAACATAGATGTGTGGAACATAGACGTGTGGAACTTTCACGTGTGGAACATAGAGGTGTGGAACATAGATGTGTGGAACATAGACGTGTGGAACTTTCACGTGTGGAACATAGACGTGTGGAACTTTCACGTGTGGAACATAGACGTGTGGAACTTAGACGTGTGGAACATAGATGTGTGGAACATAGACGTGTGGAACTTTCACGTGTGGAACATAGAGGTGTGGGACTGAAAGGCTAGCGTGAGGAAGAGGGGAAGATGCAGGTGGAGGTGGAGTCAAGAAGAAGCAAGCACCTGTGTAGTTGATGTTGGGCGGGTCGAGGAACTGGGCCGACACCGTCTTCTCGTCTTGGCCATATTGGTTCTTGGCCACCAGCTTGTACTCGCCGTTGTGGATGTGGGTGGGGTTGACCAGCTGCAGGCAGCCGTGGTCCTCGTTCTCGGTGGACACGTGGATCAGGGTGCGGATGTAGTGGTGCTCCTGCAAGGGCACGTTGCAGTGGTACCACTGCAGCTCCGGCTTGGGGTTCCCCGTCACGGTGAAGGGGATGCACCAGTGGTGGTCCAGCTCTGGAGCCAGCAGCTGCTGGATGGTGGGGGCAACTGACACCGGGGCAACAAGGACAGGAAGAGTCGTCACGGGGTGACAGGAAGTAAACGGGAGGAGAACCGACACAGCACAGATGGGCGATGGTTAGAAGACGGTGACTGGCCAACGTTTGCACACTGACAAGAGGAAGACATGGCAGAGGAGAGGGAGGAGGTGCAGAACAAGCAGTATGTGGAGCTTCACAGGAGGACGAGTCGGGGACGGACAGTCAATCAGATTTACCGAGAGACACTAATGAGAACAAACTGAGGAGCCTTCTG
>NW_027662230.1:0-38871 GCF_963422515.1 Blennius ocellaris
TCTTAATTCGTCTCCTTGTCTGAGGGACGGACCTGAATCTCCCATTAAACTGACGAGAGGCTTCAGGAAAATACTGTTGACACATGTTTGTTTGTTTGTTTGTTTGTTTGAGACAGAGGCTCCCTATAGAGCTTCAACAGCATGGAGTGTAAAGTCACTTTGTCTTTTGGCACTCCGCATGTCAACAAGGGTGAAATGTCCCGATTAATGAGGTGAAACCGCTGAAAGAGCCAGAATGGTGGGATGATTAAAAATTTACAAAATAGTTCAAAGTAGTGCAAAGGGTGAAAAGGGATCAAAGAGAAAAAATAAATACAAAATAAATGTAAATTTAAAAAAAATTATATATATATATATATATATATATATATATATATATATATATATATAATGAATTTCAAAAAATAAGAAAAAAGAAAAAATAAAATAAATAAATAAATCTACTACAAAGAAATAAGTAAAGAAATACTGGAAAACCCGTTAAACCAAAATCATTAGAATTGTTTTGGGGTTTTTTTCAGATTAGGAAAAATGGAAAGGAAAATGAAGATGATGAAAAGAAGAAATATGTAAAAAAGAAATAAAAATAAAGGAAAATAGGAAGCTGTGGTGTGCACCTGAGAGGGAGGTTCTCCCAACCAGAATGGAGTGGGTGTGTCGGGCACGTGGTGTGGTGTTGATAGTGGGAGGTGTTTATAAGGGGTAGTACGGTGACACAGGGGGTTGGTTATCTGACAGGTGAACTGTCAGACGGTTGGAGAAAATAAAGGAAAAAGCGACTCGACTCCTTCGTCCGTCTCCTCTTTCTCCGCCTCCACATTGGTGACCCTGACAAGCGAACATGTCGACCGGAGCCAGCAGCAGTGCAATCCCCGGCGGCGCGGCGGCCGGTGCGCCCGTGGTGTACGCCGCAGCGGTAAAATTACCGGAGTTTTGGCCACATCATCCGGAACCGTGGTTCCAGCACATCGAGGCGCAGTTCCACCTCCGAGGAGTCACGGCCGACGACACCAAGTATTACCACGTCGTGGCAGCTCTGGACTCTTCCACCACCCGCCGAGTGATGGGGCTGCTCCGGGACCCGCCGGCGCAAGGAAAGTACGCCGCCCTCAAGACTCTGCTCCTGCGGCTGTTCCAGATTCCCGACGCCGAGCGAGCCCGAGCGTCTCCTGTCTCTCAACGGCTTGGGAGACAGTAAACCAACGGAGCTGATGGAGAACATGTTGGCGCTGCGGGGATCGGGGGACGCGGAGTTCCTGTTTATCCACCTGTTTCTGCGTCAACTCCCAGCTCCGGTCCGCACGGCGCTGGCGAGTTCTCCACTCGTGCACACAAAGGACTATCGGGGGCTGGCGGAAGAGGCAGACAAGCTCCTGCTCGCATCACGGCAGTACGGAGTGCATGCAGTCCTGCCGGAGCCACCGGAACACCGGCCGGAGGAGGCAAGCGCAGTTTGCCGGTCGGGACGATTACGGATCGGCGCAGGAATGACAACCAGCTGTGTTTTTTTCACCGGCGGTTCGGGAGCAGAGCCAAGCGCTGCACGCCGCCCTGCTCCTTCTCTGTGCAGGGAAACGCCAGACCCGGCACTCGTTAGCAGCCATGAGCGCCGGGGACATCGGAACGCTGCTCTTCATTAAAGACTCTGTATCCGGGAGGCGCTTCCTCGTGGATACCGGGGCCCAGCGGAGCATCATTCCCGCCTCCTTCACCGACGTCGAGAGCGGCGGTAAAGGGCCGCCTCTGGATGCTGCGAACGGGACTTCCATCCGCACATTTGGCACCAGGTTCGTGAATGTGTGTTTTAATGGCCGTCAGTTCGGATGGGATTTTGTGATGGCTGCTGTGTCCGTGCCCATCCTGGGAGCAGATTTTTTGTGTGCGCATGGACTCCTGGTGGACATGGTGAATCGCCGCCTAGTGGACGCCGTCTCATTCTCCTCCTTCTCCTGCACGTTGGGGAAAGGAGAAGCGGTGTCCCTTGCTAATATCTTGGCTTCGGGGGATGTGTACCAGCGGCTCCTGGCAGAGTTTCCTGAACTGACAGTCCCCACGTTTTCAGCAGCCGTAGTCAAACACGGAGTGGAACATTATATCCCCACGGCTGGGCCGCCGGTGTTTGCTCGCCCCCGCCGACTGGATGCGGCAAAGCTGGCGATTGCTAAGGAGGAGTTTGCCACTATGGAGAGACTGGGTATCGTGCGGCGCTCTGACAGCCCGTGGGCATCCCCCTTGCATATGGTCCCAAAATCTGATGGGAGTTGGAGGCCTTGTGGGGATTTTCGACGCCTTAATACAGTCACGGCACATGATCGGTACCCTGTTCCGCACATCCAAGACTTTTCTGTCCACCTCGGCAGGGAAGGTAATATTTTCCAAGGTGGATCTGGTGAGAGGCTACCACCAGGTGCCAGTCCACCCGCAGGATGTAGCCAAAACTGCAGTGATCACACCTTTTGGACTATTTGAGTTTCTGCGGATGCCATTTGGTTTGAAAGGTGCAGCACAAACGTTCCAGCGCTTGATGGACTCCGTCTTAAGGGGCTTACCTTTCCTATTCATCTACCTGGATGACATCCTGGTGCCAGCGCCTCGCCCGCGGAGCACCTGCTACACCTGCGTCAGCTTTTGAAAGACTGCAGGAGCATGGACTGATCGTGAACCCAGCTAAGTGTTGTTTTGGACTCTCAGAGATTGACTTTCTGGGCCACCATGTGGCAGCACTGGGAGTGGTGCCCTTACCGGCTAAGGTGAAAGCAATCACTGCTTTTCCACGCCCAAAGACCATCAGGGCACTGCAGGAGTTCCTGGGCATGGTGAACTTTTACAACCGCTTCATCAGACATGCAGCTCAGCTGATGCGGCCTCTTTATGAAGCCCTGAGGGGCGGAAAGGCCAAGCAGGACGTGAACTGGTCCACAGAGAGGATCCTGGCTTTCGAAAAGGCCAAGGCTGCGCTCTCCAACACCGCCATGCTGGCCCACCCATCTCCCACGGCACCGGTAGCGCTCACCACCGATGCCTCGGACTACGCAGTGGGGGCAGTATGTGAACAATGGGTGGCTGGAGCCTGGCAGCAGCAAAACAACTGCGCGACAACGAGAGGAAGTACAGCACATTCGACAGAGAACTTTTGGCTCTTTTCCTCGCTGTCCGCCATTTTAGGTTCCTGTTGGAAGGTCGGCGGTTTACTGCCTTGTGGGACCACAAGCCCCTCACCTTCGCCATGTCCAAGACCTCGGAGCCATGGTCTGGGCGGGCAGCAGCGCCACCCTTTCTGCCATTTCCGAGTTCACCACAGACATTCAGCACGTGGCTGGAAAAAGCAATGCTGTGGCCGACTGCCTCTCCCGGGCACACGTGGACTCTGTGCACCTTGGGGTGGACTACACTGCCATGGCCAGCGACCAGCAGGTGGACTCTGACATCCAGGCCTTCAGGACAGCCCACCACAGGTCTACAACTGCAGGAATTTGCTGTTCCACGACGATGGTGCCACACTCCTCTGCGACGGGTCTTACAGGTCAGCCCCGCCCCATGGTACCTGCTGGCTGGAGACGGCAGGTTTTTGATGCTGTTCATGCCCTATCGCATCCAGGCGTGAGAGCATCGGTGAAGCTAGTGGGGGCAAAGTTTGTCTGGCCGGGCCTCAAGAAGGACGTCAGGAGCTGGGCAGCCTCCTGTGTGGCGTGTCAGCGGGCCAAGGTACAGCGTCACACCAAAGCCCCCCTAGAACCGTTCCTGGTCCCGGAACGGAGGTTTGACCATGTGCATCTGGACTTGGTGGGTCCGCTGCCATCCCTCCCAAGGCTTCACTCACCTCCTCACCATGGTGGACAGGACCACCAGGTGGCCAGAGGTGGTCCCGCTGGCTTCAACAACGTCGGCAGAGGTAGCTCGCGCTTTTATAGCCACCTGGGTGGCACGGTTCGGCACGCCCTTGGACGTCACTTCGGACAGAGGCTCCCAGTTCACGTCTGAGCTGTGGACAGAGGTGGCTAAAGGCCTGGGAGTGCAGCTGCACCGGACGACGGCATTCAACCCACAGGCCAATGGACTTTGTGAGAGGTTCCATCGCACAATGAAGGCCGCGCTCCCGAGCCACACTCACAGACAGCAACTGGGCTGACCGACTGCCATGGGTCATGTTGGGCCTGCGTTCGGCTCCGAAGGAAGATCTCCAGTCATCGTCTGCGGAGCTGGTGTTGGGGCAGCCACTAACGGGTCCCCGGAGAGTTCCTGCCACAGCCATCTGAACCCTGGGGGTCACAGCAGGACGACCAAGGTTCAACGGCGCAGTCCACACCTTCGACCCGGTCCCAGTTCATCACTGCCTTCCCCGGTCATACGTCCCAAAAACCCTGATGACAGCCAAATATGTCTTTATCAGACATGACGCTCACCGTTCCCCACTTCAGCCGCCGTATGACGGGCCCCTTTCATGTCCTGGAGGCAGGGACAAAGAACTTTGTGGTGGACATGGGGGGTAAACGGGTCCGGGTTTCACTGGACCGCCTGAAGCCGGCCCCACACCATGCCGGAGCAGCCGGTGGAGGTGGCACAGCCCCCAAGACGTGGGCGCCCCCCCAAGTCGTCAGCTGCCACAGCGCCTGCACCTGCAGTAACCCCGGTGCCGGTACCTGCACCTCCTCCTGCACCTCCTCCTGTGGTGGTGCAGCGCAGCCGATATGGTCGGCTGTGCAGACCACCCAAGTGGGACTAAAGAAAAAAAAAAAAAAATGCTTTTTGTAGTAGTACCATTCTGATTGTTCGGGGGGGCCTGTGTGGTGTGCACCTGAGAGGGAGGTTCTCCCAACCAGAATGGAGTGGGTGTGTCGGGCACGTGGTGTGGTGTTGATAGTGGGAGGTGTTTATAAGGGGTAGTACGGTGACACAGGGGGTTGGTTATCTGACAGGTGAACTGTCAGACGGTTGGAGAAAATAAAGGAAAAGCGACTCGACTCCTTCGTCCGTCTCCTCTTTCTCCGCCTCCACAAAGCAAAGAAAAAAGGTGAAAAGGAAGAAAAGGGGAAAAAGTCTTTTTTCCAAAACAGAGAAAAAGAATGAAAGGGGAAAAATATTTTTAAAATGAACAAAAAAGGGGGGTAAAGTGTCTCTAAATAGAGAAAATACATGGAAAATAAAGAGGAAAAAATCGCTAAAAATGGCTGTAATAGCGAGAAAATAAAATCACAAATAAATGGTAGCAGTGACACTTCATGAAGCTTTATCTTGTTTTCCTGTTTCTTAATTTCAGATACTTAACATGCTTCGTGGCTTCAGACAAATTTAATTTGTTGTAAAACGGTGAGGACAATAAAAAAGAGGTAAGAGACGTCCTGGAAGTGAATCACAGCGTCGTTTAAACCGGAGACTTCCTGCTTAAATGGCAACAGACCACAATCCAGCCAAACACCCTAACCGATCATTTCTATTAACAGTTAAAAAACCCCGGGAGCCGGCTTTATAATAAATATATAGATACCATTATGTACACTATCCTGCCCTCTGGTACGTCTGCAGAAATAGAGACACAAACCACAGAGAAAACTCTGCCAACTCTGTGGATATTTCAGTTATTCTCATAAAAAGATTTATACCTTCTGGCTAATTCTCACTCAATACGTTTAAAAATACTGATTTTAAATGTTGGACGGTGCAGAACAAGGAGACTTTTACATTGAAAAACATACAGTTTTCCATGTCACATGACTGTTGATCTTTGTTTTCCTGGTTCAGCGCTGCTAACACTGACTCCCACGTTTGCCACTTCAGAACATGCTTTTACCCCGGCGTCATTAACTGCCCCCCCCGCACCCCCCCCCCCCCCCACCTCCTCCTCCTCCTCCTCCTCCGCCAGGAACTCCTTTCAACACCTCCACCTTCCCGTGTTTCTCTACCTGCACATTTAATGCTACACTTCACCTACCGGTCTCACCTCCTAAACAGCTGAGAGCTGCTAAACCCCCCCCCCCCCCCCCCCACACACACACATACACACACGTACACACACACACACACACACACACCCCAGTTAAACCTGTTTGTATCTGCAAGCCGGCTCCATCCATCAACAGGAAATTAACCCCAGCTTCCCTGTAATGTGAAACAGCATTGAGCCGAACACACACACACACACACACACACACACACACACACACACACACACACACACACACACACACACACACACACACACACACACACACACACACACACACACACAGAGTTAAAAATATGCACCGACGCCTGAGAACGGGGTGGGAATTAAGTCATCAAACACACATGCAAGACTTTGAATACGCACACACACACACACACACACACACACGCACACACACACACACACACACAGTATTCCCACATCGGAGTGTTTTGGCTTCACAGTGAGCCGACGTACAGCTGGGAATGTGGGCCGGGAATACCTGGCGAGGCGACAGAAGAAAGAAAAAAAAACTCGGGGAAAGGAATGCTGCAGTGACGGGAAGGTATGGATGTGTGTGTGTGTGTGTGTGTGTGTGTGTGTGTGTGTGTGTGTGTGTGTGTAGGTTTGTCGTGCGAGTTCAGGTGAAAAACAAAAGGATATAAAGATTTATATTTATTCATATAATAAGGAGTTAAACACACAAGAAAGAAAGGTGCACTTTCATCACTTTAAACGTAATCTTCTTTTAACCCGTCTCCATGGCAACACATGCTGATCTCCTTTGATGTGTCATCCGCTTTGTATTAGACATTTTCTAGCTTTTTTTTTTTTTTTTTTTTTTAGATTTATTCGGAAACCGTTAGCCGTATAAGTCCCCAAATCTAAACAATTAAGCCTTGAGTGACGACCAATCATCCCTGAATTCGGGTGAGTAGTTTTAGCGAAGCGTTGGTAAAATCCAGACGTACAAACCAATGAAAAAAGAAAAGTTGATGAAAAGCAGAAATATGGAGAAAAAAGTAAAGAAAAAAGGTGAAAAGGAAGAAAGGGTAAAAAGCCTTATTTTTTTTTAATCCGGCAGACAATTAAAAAACTTTTTTTTTTTTTTTTAAAAAGCAGGTAATTTCCAACAATCTGTGCAGAGTTTCTGCAGCAGGATGACGTCTTAAAGTCTGACAACCTTGAGTGGTAGCGAAACCACAAGAGAACCAGGAAGAGGCGGGGGAGGGGCGGGGGAGGGGCGGGCGGGCGGGCGGGGGAGGGAATCAAGCGCCTGAACAACATCTGAAAGCGATCGACTCCCCGGTCACTAACTTAGTGTGACACCGACACTCTTTACACCCGCCGGCGTCTCCCCGTCCAACGCCGTCCGCCGTCCGGCAAGTCCTCCTCCGTTCCCATGGCGAGAAATTCCAGCAGCATCATTAGGTGACCCAGAGAAGAAGAAGAAGCTAAAAATACAGAAACGCACGCAGGGAGCGCTGCAGCGCTGGTATAGCGGCGGATTAATGCGGAGCAGGCCGGGCCGATTAGCCGCCGCCCCCGAGCTTCAAACGGGAAGGAAAGGAGGAGCAGATGTGGCCGATTTATTAACACAACAAGGAAACGGTTAGCGCCAAACGAGCTCCATTCGTTTTTTTCGGCTAATGACGAGCGAGCGCAAGACAATCTGTCACGCGGCGCGGACGAGCGGTGAACAGGCGCCATTGCCGCGCCGCCTATAGGCCAACGCGGCGTGCTACATTGACTTGGGTAGTCTTCATGGTGTCGCCTGGACGGGACACTTTTTTTTAATAGAACTAGAGCTACACTCGGTAGAGCGCAGACCCTTCACCAACGCCACATTTGTTTCTGGAACCAAGGTAGCATCGCTAGCATGATAGCCGTTAGCTCATATCGATGCTGACGAGCCTGTCAGGTAGCTTCATCACTGTGTGAAACTCTGAGCAGGGAGTGTCTCCATGGCAACAGAAGCTGATGACCTTTGATCTCCTTGAGGAGCCTCTTTCATCTGCTTTGTATGGGACTTTAGGGGATTTCTTTGCAAACGTTTAGCCGTTAGCGTCCCAGAATCTAATCGATTGATCCTTTGATGATGACAAATCATCCCTGAAGATTTCATTCAATTCGGGAGAGTAGCTTGAAGTCCGGTTTTTGCACTTTTAACAAACGCCAATGAAAACACTCACACACACATGAATCTAGCGTTTCGTCTTTGAATGTTTCTAGAAATTCTCAATGTTTTTTCCCCCCCAACATGAGAATTTAAACGGAGAAATTGCGACAAACACACGCATGTTTCTCATTAATAACTCAAGACGGTGGCAGACGCTAATCGAACCAGAAGGCGGCCATGTTTTTTGGGCATGTGAAGTGACATGTTTCTGTGTTTGTGTGTGTGAAGGAATGTGGGCTGGTTGTCATGGCGACATGAAACTGGACTTTTTCTACATATATTTGGCTGTGTGTGTGTGTGTGTGTGTGTGTGTGTGTGTGTGTGTGTGTGTGTGTGTGTGTGTGTGTGTGTGTGTGTGTGTGTGTGTGTGTGTGTGTGTGTGTGTGTGTGTGTGTGTGTTGGGGGCCATTGGGGGTAATTTTCATACCTGTCCCATTGGTAATGGGCCTCAGATAAGACTGCAGGGATTAGATGCAGCTTTTCTACTGTAGAAAGAAACGAAGAGAGAGAGAGAGAGAGAGAGAGAGAGAGAGAGAGAGAGAGAGAGAGAGAGAGAGAGAGAGAGAGAGAGAACATTAGCGTCTGTAAGTAGAGCAAGAAATTAGATAGAAACTATGTATTTTAAACCTTTGAGCAGAAACTGACAGAAAAGTCTGTTTGAATGGAAAAATATTGTTAAAAATCAAGAAAATGTCTTTAAAAAAACTCGATTCAGGATTTTATCTGGAATTGTATGAACTGATCACGAAATATACTCGTTCCAGAAAATCTAGTTTTTTTTTTTCCCCTCAATATTTTTATCTAACTGGCTTTAATGTTTCATATTTATAAATCTTTTTTAAAACATTTTCACTCTTCAAGCTTCGCATTTTGACCCTTTCTTCAGACATACACTGATTTTTTTTTTTAGGTTTAATCCCAATATAAATCCTTAATTATCAAGATAATTAAACAAATAAAAACAATGTTTTCAACCCAAATCCAAGTTTTACATTTACTCTGAAAACTGTTACTTCATTTAATTCAACTGTGTTGTAGAAAGCTTGACACACTGTGAAGGTTTCAAGTTTTTACTTGGGAATTCTTTTTTTTTGAAAAATCTACTTTTTTCTGGGAAAAATCTTTTCAAGAAAAAGATTTAATCTACTTACTATTTTTTGTGATAAAAAAAAAGAGCCGTTGTACAAATTTATTGGCAAAAAATTTTTTCTTGGTAAAAAATAGTTTTTCTTGAGTAAAATCTACTTTATTCTTAGAATAACTGACTTTTCTTCTTGGAAAAACGGACTTTTGCCTTAAAAGCTGACTTTTCTCTCAGGAAAAAACTTCTTTGGGGGAAAAAACTGACATGTATTTATGGGGAATGATCCTTTTTTCATGGGAAAATTCAACTTTTATCAAAACAAATCAACTTTTTTTTCAGAAAAACTGATGCTTTAGGGTGGAAAAATGACTTCTGTCTGTGAAATTCAACTTTTAATAAGATGAAACCTTCAGGATACAGTTTCTGTTCTATTAAACGTCCCCGTTTGGTTTTTCCTGCTCATTCTCTTCAAACTACTGGAAGTTGGAACACAGGCAGATAAATGCGGGTTGTTAAAACATAGGTTTTGTGTATATGTGTGTGTGGGGTGGGAGTTTGGGGGGGGGGGGGGGTTAGTTGTTGGAGAGCTGCAGGGTGAAAATTGCAGGAGTGGGATTATGGAAGATTACTGCTCAGGAGCAGGAGCAGGATGTGGGGGAGCCAGAGAGAGTTAGCTTTCATCTGCTCAACACAAGACAAAGGAGCTGCCAGTGACAACCCCCCCAAACTGACCAACCCCCCCCCCCCCCACCCCCCCGCCCATCACAGAGAGTGGGGTGGACAGCGACATGCATGTATGTATGTATGGTCACACGAGGGCACAACTTAAGAACTCAGTTCGACAGTTTGATTCTCCCTGTGGCTGACACGTGGAAACTAAATGTTAGTGTTGTGTAAGCACGCACACACACACGCACACGCACACACACACACACACACACACACAAAGAGGGCCTTCATACAGTGAGACAGTAGCGCGGCGCTGCAGAGGTGTAATTAGAGCGTCTGCCTGCACTCAGGCTGCTGTTAGACTACAAACACTCATCTGGAGGGAGGCCTCCCCTCACTCCATCATTATACCTGTGTGTGTGTGTGTGTGTGTGTGTGTGTGTGTGTGTGTGTGTGTGTGTGTGTGTCTGTACTTTCCATCGTCCTCTCGGAGGTCCTGCGTCGTTCGCCAACAGGCCGTCTGGACGACTCCGACACGGAGACCTTTACTCCCATTTAACACACTGCTTATACACACACACACCTTCACACACACCTTCACACACACCTTGACACACACCTTCACACACACCTTCACACACACCTTCACACACTCCTCTGCTCAAAGCGCATGGACAGAGATGCATGTGTGCACAGAAATGGATATATACGTGTAAAATATGGAGATCAAAGGGTTTCCTCCTCTTTATGATGCGAGTGCTCAAGCTTCTATATATATGATTTCATATGAACTTTTCTCTGGTGACAAATCAGGTTAAATGTTCTCAGAACCTGGGTGTGAGCCTCCAGCAGCACGGCCGTCCCACCGAATAACTCGGGTAACGTTGCATTGAAACTGTCGGGAAAATGAACCCTTCCATTATTTGACGTACAGTAGAGACGCATAGATGCATGTATATATTTAACTATATGGTATTTACCGCTGTAAGCATGTCTCAAGATGTGATTTATGAGCAAATTGCTGCCGGGAGACGTCACGTCTGAACCACAGAACGGCCCGGCTGGTGACAGAGGAGCACAAAACTGAAATGTTTCTGCGTCAGGAATCGTTTTTATTCGCCGGTGGTTTGAAGGGAACTTGGCCGGTGCAGAAGAGCTTTTTTTACTGCAGCAGCATTTACCCCTCCTCACATGGGGTTTTCAAAAAGTTGTGTTTTCTGTTGTCGTGTAAAGAGGAAAAAAAAAAAGCACTATGGAAGTTTTTTAATTTTACATGAAAATGTTGAGTTCATTCAATGAGGTTGACCAACAGTCTCAACCAGGACGTCCAACATGAGGCCTGTCGACACAAACTGACCTGCAGGGGGCGACAAGACGGACGCATTTAATTGATTCTTTATTTTGTTTTTCGTTTTTTAAACATATTTCCTCAGAGTCGTGGGAAAAACTAAAAGCCATGCTGGCAGGGGGAGTTTATAAAACATTTGTTGAAGAAGA
The DNA here is from genome assembly GCF_963422515.1 of Blennius ocellaris. Taxonomy (NCBI): domain Eukaryota; kingdom Metazoa; phylum Chordata; class Actinopteri; order Blenniiformes; family Blenniidae; genus Blennius; species Blennius ocellaris. Next base: position 11,353 of record NW_027662230.1, read on the forward strand.
GGAAGAGGAAGAGGAAGAAGAAGAAGAGGGACAAGAGGAGGAATAAGAGGAAGAAAGAAGAGGAGGAAGAGGAAGAAGAGGAGGAGGAAGAAGAGGAGGAGGAAGAGGAAGAAGAGGAAAAGGAAAAAAGAGGAAGAGGAAGAAGAGGAAGAAAAAGAGGAAAAAGAAGAGGAAGAGGAGGAGGAAGAGGAAGAAGAAGAAAAAGAAGAAGAGGGAGAACAGGAGGAATAGGAGGAAGAGGATGAAGAATAAGAAGAGCAAAAAGAAGTGGGAAGAAGAGGAGAAGAGGAAGAAGAAGAGGAGGAGGAAAAAGAAGAAGAGGAGGAGGAAGATGAAGAAGGAGAAGAAGAGGAAGAAGAGGAGGAGGAAGAAGAGGAAAAAGAAGTGGAAGAAGAGGAAGAAGAAGAGGGAAATGAAGAAGAGGAAGAGGAAGAATTCAGACTTCAAAGCCTCTCCAGCGCTGCAGAGAAAAACGTTCAACTTCCAGTGGTATAATTTATAATGAAGATTGTGTTGCAGGGTTTGATCTAAATAAACAGTGGAGAAGTAGAAGATTCTATTTCTATAAACGGCTTTAATCCCACATCATTTCTGAGTCTTTCCTTTAATGAGAGTCGATCCGGCTGTAAATTACAGCCGTTCTAAAGACGTAAACTGCATGAAAGCCCCACATCAGCACCGTCAGCCGGTCTGTACGACACATATACTTACTGTTACTATGAATAAACCTCTCTCTCTCTCTCTCTCTCTCTCTCTCGCTCTCTCTCTCTTTCTGGTTGCTTCTAAGGCAACGTTTCGAAAACTAAACTGCATTTTAGCATTGCGACTGCAAGATTGACCTCCGCCAACGACGAGGTTTACGTTTTCACCGCAAGTATTTTACCAGCTTCACCTGAATTGCATGAAATTGATCGTCAATCGATGAGACTTTACGAATAAATCCCCCGAAAAAAACTGCAGAAAAAAAAATGGAGGATTTCAGTACAAATACTGAGTGGACGATACAAAGAAAAGTTTAAAAGGAGCTTGAACGCCTATATTGTACCGTTATCTACATGGTTGCATTATCAAAATTAAAAAATTTAAAATAAAAACAAACCACAGCACCAACTAGTGGCCAGGTGTGCAAACTACATCAGAACAGGAAACGAGGAAAACGTCGATTGTTCTCGGAGAAACCGGGTCTAAGAAAAGCTGCCCGACGTTCCACAACACGTCACGAGCAGAAACCTTCAAAATAAAAGTCGGCGGACATGTTCGACGGAGTGCGTTTCCTCGTCCCGGTTTAAAACGCGGTTTGAGTGAAAACTTCAGTTGTGTTGTTTCCACAACGGTGACGAAAAACAGCTTGTGAAAACGCAGCCGAGTCGTTGTCATGGAAACCGGCAAGTTTTATTTGGCAACCTCTCTCAAGTCGGCAAAGCTCTGGACCCCCCCCCCCCCCCCCCCCCCATGTCTGAGCTCTGACAGCCGTACTGTAGGAGTCCGACTCAGACCCCCCCCCCCCCTTCTATGATGGCTGCCGTCTTCGCCACACGCCGCCAATAGCTGACACAAAACAAAAAGAACACCACCACCCAACAACCTGCGGGGGGGGGGGGGGGGGGGGGGCATCGTACAATCTCTGTATCCTCTGGCCAGAGAGGAAGTGAAGAATAAACACGGCTCATCGATTGGGTCCGGACGGGAAAGTCCCGCTCTAGCCTGTGGTGGCGAGGCTAGTTAGCTTGCGGCTAATGGCTAGCCACAAACAGCCGCGATACAAAGTCTTCAGACCAGATTCTTCCTCTCCAATTCTTCCTCACGACTCCACGTCTGAACTCGAGATCCTTTCCAACTTCTTCTTCCCGTCAGCCTATCAGGAGAAGCTCTTTGTCTTTTCACCACGACGTTAATCTGGACGCGTTCGCGAGTTTTTTTTGTGCGTGAAGATTCATTCCCCCGTCGCCCAACGTGCCAGACAGGAAACACTTCTGATTCCCACAACGTGAAGTTCCTTCTCACTCATGTGGATTAAAAACCAGTTCTGCAAAGACCTCTCGTTTCATCCACGACGAGGCGTACGACTCCGCGACTCTCAGCCGCGTGACTCACAGGTAAACATTTAATTAGATGCTTGGGTTCCTGATAAAACCCCCCCGGGGACCTGGTGACACATCTCCGTGTCGTTTCCACGTAAATCACCCCTCCCGGTCCGTCTTCCCCGATGCGATAATGACGGGTAGCGGCTGAGTCATCGCGACCGGGAGGAGCGGAAGTCGGCAAACCGACGGAACGGCGGGGTGGGAGGGAGGGAGGGAGGGAGGGAAGCACCGCCGCCGCCGCCGCCACCATTGCGCCGAGAGACACGACAAAACAATGCGGCGAGCTCGTCCTACAGACAAACAGGCGTCGAGGCGTCACTCGGATATGGTTTCATTCCGACGCCCGGCAGGTTCTGCAGCTGGGTGACGCAACACGTGTGTGTGTGTGTGTGTGTGTGTGTGTGTGTGTGTGTGTGTGTGTGTGTGTGTGTGTGTGTGTGTGTGTGTGTGTGTGTGCTCTCCTCTCAATCAAACATGCAGGAAGGTTCAAACTCGAATGAAAGCACATATTTAACAAAGCGAAAAGAGTCGCAGCATCTCGGCGACTGTATTCCACGTTTACACACACAAAAAAATGTAAATGTTACTTTCAATGTTTTTTGGGGGGCTAAAAAATTGTGTCGTTCGTTAGAAAACTCCCCGGTACCATCTCTACAAGTTTAATACTGGAGGATATGGAGGATGTACGAAGCGTAGCGTCGAACCGCCACTGCATCAACGTGCAAAAAAAAGAAAATGCACATTAAAAAAAAATGTAAAAAGAAGGCTGGGAAATTATATCTATTGAATATTGTTTGTATGTACCATTGTATTCCCAAATGAAAAAAAGATATTAATAAAAAAAAATTAAAATGCACATTGAATCATCATTCAGCAGTATTTACTACAGTATCGTCTGCATACATGGATACATTCCTTAATTTCCTACAGACACCAGGTGGACTTACATGTTGAAGAAAAGCGGTCTTAAAAGCAGCTTGGATACTTTTCTTGGCAGGAAAACAAACAACCACCAACTACTGGGCCTGATGCAAACTACAGGACTGTTTTTCAACAAATCTCATCTAAAGAACAACTTTTATAGGTTGAATCACTTTTTTTCAGATTTTTTTTGACATCTCAGTTGCACATTTTCTTAAATGAGACGTAGCAGGCGTGTATTTTTACATACATATTTTCAAGTACTAAAATTAAAAAAAATTTACGTACCAGAGTACTTTTAGTTTGGATTACTTCACCAGCAAACATAAAAAATAGAGTGTTGACACATTTTATACACAAGTTTTGAACTAAATCAAAACTCAGTAAACAATCAGATGTCGAACACTGATTATTAGTATTATTATTTTTTTTTTTTTTAAAGAGTCAAAACCACAATACAAATAAAGCTTTCAATTATTCAAGGTTAGTCCTCAAAACTATTTGTTTTCAGGAAAATGTGCTCGTCTCTCATTGGTTTTAATGTTGTTGTTGTTGTTGTTGTTTTCCAGACTAATTATAGATGTTTGATAGGTTTTAGAGGCTGTATCTGTTGGGGCTGACTGATTATTGATTGATATTATCACTGATTGATAAAAACTGAACAACCCGCGACTCAGTCAACGAGCAGACTTAAAAATAAAAAAATTAAGAAATTAAGAAAATAAATAAAAACAAAAAAATAAAAAACTGTCCCTCCAATTAATCCCTAAAACACGAGATCGTCTAAAGTCTTCCTGCCATCAGCACCAGTACTAGTAATGGCAGGTTACTGACAGGTTAGTGAGTTAATAACGCTAGTTGACAGAGTCCAGGTGTGTTCGTTCCTACCTGTGGACGTTTCTTCACGTGAGATGTCGACTTCCTGGACGCTGACGTCACTTTCACGGCGTGGGAATGCGTCATTAGCCTTGTACCGGGGAGGTTAGCAGACTCCTCCCACTTCAAAATAAAGTGACGTTGGAGTTTCCAGCCAGAAAAAAACCGTTTCTTTCACCCGGGAGCAACCGTGACGAGAGCGTCTGGCTGCAGTAACCAGGGCAACACGTCACTTCCGGCCAGCCTGAAAGCGTCCGGAAGTGTCGCAAAGCCAGCGGACTGTTGCAATTCCAGTTTAGTTATTCCAACTGATTTTCTATTGTAATCCCGCTCAGTAATCCCAGTTTTTATCGAATATACCTGTAACGAGATTACACATTTTTATGTACTGTAACAGATTACAGTAAAAAAAAGTAATACACTTTTTTTTTATTAAATAAAAAATAATAAATATATATGTATGTATATATATATATATATATATATATAAAAAATTTTTATTGATTAATTAATTTTTATATTGAAAGGCCATAATATCTATATAGCATTTCTAACAGCTGCAGCTGAAGTCAAAGAGCTTCACATAATAGACTAGTATTGATTAAAAAAAATATAATTACACATACATACATACATATATACATATACAGAGATAGTTGCCACTTTTTTATGTACTGTAACGGAATACAGTTAAATGTTTTGTATCCTAATTATGTAACGCCATCACATATACTCCGTTACTACCCAACCCTGCATATATATATATATATATTCATTCCATCCAATGATTAGCAGGAATTTGTATAGAAAGTGGTCTAACTGGAGGAAAATAGTGAAGTTGCAGATAAAATGTATACGAGCAGTTTTTGAAATGTTTGCGTTTCAGTGTCGTGGCATTGCAAGCCAAGAAAGTAGCCTCCACTCACACAGCATACGAATATAAACACCCCTACTAAGACAGACATAAACATGTCGAATTCTCAATTCTGCTATGAAAATATATCATTTTATGTCAAATAAACATGAGATTCAGGAAGGTCCCATTCCCAGTTGGTACTATCAAAGTAAAATCACACCGCATGTGAATTTGCCTGTAAAGTTAAAGGAGTGTCGGTGGGACTCGGGGGACTCTTCTGACCAATGTTGTCATCAGAGTTATCTGAGGATCTTCCTCCCGGCCTGTTGGCGCTCGCCCTGCCTGGAATCCCTCTCCGGTGTTTGACCACTGCAACACCTCCAATTCGTCAAAAAAACAAACAAACAAACAAAACCAAGTGTGTGTGTGTGTGTTCTAGTACGAGAACAATACATCACTGTCTATGTACAGGGGATTTTTTTTTTTTCAATAATCAGCACAATTCTATCAATGGTGGATCCGCTGGAAGTGAATCAGGACGGGTGAAGGGTGAGCGGGTGCAAGCGTCAGCTTGTTCCCGTTTGTCTTTCACAGTCTTCTAATTTCCCCTCCGTTCATCCCTCCCTCTCCATTTTAAGACCCATTGTCCACCGCCTCCCCCCCCTCCTTCGCTTTCCACCCCTCCTTCTCTCCGACTCTTGTCCTACTTTCAGTCTCTGATCTTGGCTCGGGCTCCGGCTTCTCCTCCTACCCTTCAATCTCGCGCGGCCATAATTATGGCCACACCAAGCGCCGAGGCTTCTGAATCACTCAGCGATGGTTTGGCTTCCCGGCTCCTTTATTTTATTATTTTTTTTATTCTACTTTTTTTTTCCCCCTCATCTCCTTCCTAAATAAAGTGGGAGAGAAGCTCCATTTGGGCTCCTTCTGAAGGCTAAATTATACCCGTGCAGATCAGCGAGTCGCCTTTTGATATTGTATCTTAGCGCTATTTTGAGTGCGCTATATAAAAAAGAAAAAAAAAAGACATATTCCACTTTTTTCATTTTTTTTTTGACGGCGAGTCGTCAAACTGCGACGGACTGGACGCCACGAAACTGTTCCGACCGCGGTGGCCGGTAGAATGTTCAAACCCTCCAATCTGCTCCTCTCGGCGTGCGGCGGAGTCGTCGCCGCCTGACGCCGCCGCTCGACGTCACACTTCTACCTCGCGAGGGTATTTTAAGACGTCGCCGCCGAGGTGTCGTAAGCGGGGAGGTGACATGTTGCCGCGTGGGGCGTTTCGGCTGGAGGGCGGATTGCCTACGAGAAAGACATTTTTTTTTTAAAATTATAGATATTATAGAAAACACTCGGTAGTTCAGTGTGGATCATTACGGAGCACTGTAATCATCCGCAAGGGGAAGAAAGATTTAATTGGGTACGAGGTGAGGCCGGAGGTCAGACGTCTTTTGTTTTGATCGGCCTTTAAATGGAAAAAAAAAGTACGTCGTAATGAATAAAAAGGAGGCTGAGTGTTTTTGGCTTTTGAAGAAAGTGCGTCAGTTTCGGTGTTAAATAATAATTTGTATTTTTTTTTTTTTAACCCTTTTTTGCTGACTCAGCATTCCCAAAAGCTAAATTAGTCACCGTGACCCATCTGGACATGACCGGACACATGTACATTAGTAGTAAAGTTCAATCATACAGAGGAGGATTAGGACCACTGTTGTAAAAAAACCCTGAGTTCTGACTTTTATTTCTCAGAATTCTGACTTTAAACTCAGAACTTTTAAAAGTCAGAATTCTGAGTTTAAAAGTCAGAACTTTGAGTTTAAAAGTCAGAATTATGAGTTTACAAGTCAGAATTCTGACTTTAAACTCAGAATTATGAAAAAAAAACAGGCAGAATTCTGAGTTTAAAAGTCAGAAATCTGACTTTAAAAGTCATAATTCTGATTTTAAAAGTAGGAATTCTGAGTTTAAAGTCAAAATTCTGAGTTTAAAAGTCATAATTCTGAGTTTAAAGTCAGAATTCTGAGTTTAAAGTCAGAATTATGAGAAAACAAAGTCAGAATTCAGAGTTTAAAAATCTGAATTATGAGTTTAAAGTCAGAATTATGAGTTTTAAAGTCAGAATTCTGAGAAAAAAAAGTCAGAATTGAGGGGTTTTTTTCCACAGTGGCCCTAATCCTTTTCCATACAATCATTTATGTGATATTTACAAAAAGACACGTATTTTCACAATCGTTTCACAATACACATGGGTGGGATATTTTGCATATTTTTGAAGCGTGAGTGAAACTGTTTCATAACATTTTTTTGATAAGTTCTCAGAACTCTTCCGAAGCACCCGTCTCCTCCCGCTGCAGTGAAACGCGAAGACACGAGGAAGTTTTGCTGGCGAGCGACTGATCAAGGTCAACCTCTGTGTGTCAGCGTCAGATCCGGCGAGCTTCCCTTTGACCCGACAACCTGCCGACAGGAGGCGATAGCGTCAGGAGAGCCGGCGGAGGGCAAAGAAAAACAAAACATGAAAGAGCCACAACAGAGATGAAGGTGGCGGGTGGGTGGGTGACATGAACCCCCCGCCATCTATCTGGCGTCCACCGCTTTGTGATCTTCTGTAAATACTTCCCATATAGGCTTATTTGCCCAGAAACCCCCGAGAAGGGAAGGAAAAACAAAGTTCAAACGGCACTAATGTGATTACGGGGAGATCAGAGCGCGGATCCCATCGCGCCGCTCGCTTCCAACAACACGGAGTCGCGCCACAAAACCGCGGTGGACGCCGCGGCGGAGGAGCTGCCTGACGGCGGAGAGGCGGATGGCGTGGGCCGCTAGCATCAAAGGATGGAGGCGACGTGGACGTTTATTGAGGGCGAAGGTCAGAGGTCAAATCTCGCCGTTGTCTCTCAGGCCCCCTTTCAGAAAACCTTTGCATTTAGATTTTAACGTTTTGAGAACTATTGTAGTTAGCATGTTGGGCCACAAGTTGGCGCTGTCGGTTGGTACCTTCCTTTACGTTTTTCGTTTGTATGTATGTGTCTTTTTGCAAAAACTACTAACCGGATTCGAATGAAATTTTCAGGGATGATTTGTCATCATCTAAGGCGAACCGTTTCTGAATAAATCCCAAAAAACTGAATAAATATCCCATACAAAGCGGATGAGAGAGACACTTCATAGAGATCAAAGCAGATCAGCGTCTGTTGACATGGATGCGCTTCCTGCTCAGTGTTTCACACCTGACAGGCAGGTTAGCATCCAGATGAGCTAACGGCTATCATGTTAGCGATGCTAACTCGGTTCCGCAAAGAAACGTGGTGTCGGCGAAGGTATGCGCTCTACCGTGTGTAGCCTCAGTTCTACCTTTCCATCGTTTCCACGACCGGTGCCGGTCTTAAAGGTGGTCTATGCGCTCACATAATGCACAATGCATCCTTTGCATTCTGCCCCGACGTTTCTAATATTTGCCCCACCTTTAGAATTTCCCCTCCGGTATTTTATGACGGCACATTATTTAATCTCGCACGTGAGCCGCAGGGAACCTACGCCTACGATCGTATATATACACCGCACGTCCGCATTACGCCACACGTGGCCACGCACAATGACTCCCATTTACCCTACCCGCCGGCTCCGTGCCTCCGGAGGGTGGAAACGCCATCAAAGCCTTGGGGGGGTGTGGATCTCCGAGGAGACGGCAACTTTACAGCTCCCTCACACCTCCTGCGTGTCGAACAGGCGAACGACGATACATTAGCCTTCATTCATGAATTCGCGAGGCGGGAGAGCTCTGCCAAGGGTTGGCAGAGAGCCGCTGGGCTCCGGCTCTCTCTGCGTTTATGGACTCTGCCAGTGATTTAACGGGCCACACGACCCCGGGGGAATCGGCAGTTTGGAAACGACTCGGGGCAATATGTGGGGGGGAAACAAAAACAAATCAAAACATAACTTTGGTGGAGGAACACTGTAGGTTATGTAAACAGGCTCCACGGCTCACACCGCCGGCGTAATTTATCGTCAGCGGGCGGTAGGAAGCGGGTAGGAGGCGGGACCCGGCGGCGTTAGCTAACGCGACGCAGACGTGCAACTTCGGCGTCAGCAGAATTATGAGCCGAGAGCTGTTCTAGGGATAGTAAACATTTTATTTGCTGCGAAAGATAAAGATTTCTTGATGAAAATGTGAAGGAAAAAAAAAAAGTGGGGGTGGGGGGGGTGGGGGGGTGGAAATAGTCACGGCTGCCTCCTCCACGTGCTCGCACATCTGGATCCATTCACTAGAAACCTTCTCAATGGGCTCACTGTTCACACGCTCTCCACTCCCTTTATCTGAAGCGAGCCACGGCAGCGGCGGCGGCGGACCGGCAAACAGGAGCGCGGCTGTGCGGCGGCGGGTTTTATCCAGGAGGAGGAGGAGGAGGAGGAGAAGGAGGAGGAGGACAGGTGCGCCGAGGTGAAGGCCAGACGGGAGGCGGCGGCGGCGATGATGGAGTGGCCGCCGGGCAGACGGAGACAGTCAAGAGATGCACCACCTGCGGCCTTTTATCGTCTCCCATCTGGCCTCTGGAGGCACCTGACTCCCCCCCACTCCCCCCACCACCACCACCACCACCAACACCCCTACCCCACCAGACAGGAGACAGCGGGACAGACTCTGGACACATGGAGCCAGTTTGCAGCCCGAGAGCTGGTGTCGCGTCTGCAGAGTCTCTACCTTGTCATTATCTGTCCCTGGCGTTCTCCTAATTCCCCCACGGCTCCCTGGGACACCTATAATGATGGCGGTGCAGGAGGAGGGCTGGTGCTAGTGGAGCACAGCCCTGGGGGCAACAGTGACTCACACACATACACACATATATATATATATACACATATAAATATATAAATAACGAAGGGATTAGCATGTGAGCTCACTGAACTTTTAGATGAAATAGGAGGCCGTGAAAGCCTAACCCTATGCAAAGGCCATAATTGGCTGGGGATCGTTGCCCCTTTTCGCCTGGGGAACTGCAGGGCCACTCGGGGGTGGAGGTGGTGGTGGGGGTGGTGGTGGTGATCTGCTGCATCCAGGACTAATTCAAAGCTCTGCCGGGCTCGGCGCCCCGCCGGGCAGCTTGCACTTTAATGTCAAAGGGGGCACGGACGGAGCCTACGGCGCGCCGCGCAATTATCAAGCATGATGGGACACGGAGCGGGTAGAACATCTGGCACTGGTGGACGAGGGGGCGGGACGCACCTCCGTCGTCCTCCCTCCTCCTCCTCGTCCTCGTCTTCTCCTGCACAGGAGAGGCTTTCTCTTTTTGATCTCCAGCTGGAGCCCGCCTCGCCCCGGATCAATCCCGCCGGTGGATTCATTTTCGCCGCCCGGGACCGTCCGAGCTTTCTGGGCCAGAGGTGAACCAGGGGTATCGCCAGTTCACCCATCAACCCCGTCTCCCACTTTGCACACAGCGTCCCTCCTTCTACATTTCCAACCATCACAGACCCCCAGAACAAAGGTTTAACTTCAAAGCGCCAACATCGACAACCCTCCACCCGAACGAAAAACAAACTCCTCTGTCACTTCGACAAGAGAGCGTTTCCGCTCCGCAGGCCGCCACACGTAGTTAATCCAGATCTGATGCCGCGACGTGAGACGCGTCACACGGAGCATAACATATATTCAACACCTCTCGCCGCCTTGTTTACGCGGCGACTCGGGCCAAGAGAGTCAACGACAGGGTTCGGGATGCTGAACAGACTCGCGTTCGCCGGAGTTTTAGGATGTTGCAGCGCCTGCGTGACATCATGTTCCTGACTCGCGGGCAAGCGCTGTCCTTTGTCCAATTAAAAGATGTTGTGGAGGAAAGTAATGGAGAACCGATGGGAAAGTCAAACAAAACGTTCGATGGAAACGCGAAAAATAAAAATGTGACCGTCGCACAAAAGAACCCCCCCCCCCCCCGAACGCCGCCGCACTGACGTCGTCTTCATGGAAATACAAACATTTTTATTATTGAATGCCACAAAACAGAATTAGGCTTCGTGTGCAAGTCGTCCCTGTTCGTGGGACGACATCACAAACAGATGTGGACGCGAAGACGTCTCCAGCACTTCAAGACGTTTTCATCAGTGGAGAATTAAGTGGAAAGAACAACCGACGACTCCGCAGGCAGGAAGACTGAAACCTTTTATCCGCGACTCGTCGGCCTTCCTTTGATTCTCCGCTGGGACCTTTTTGATTTAAATCCCTTAAAAGCTCGTGACGGTGGTTACTGTGGTTCAACTGTCTTTAACCTCTCCGCCTTTTCTTCTCTAAATATGGGTTTGGAGAGTTTTCTCAGCTTTCAACGACTCGCTGGCGCTGGAGGACCGTCTCCGGACGCCACTCCCCACCTGGAAGCACCTCCGCCCGCAACGCAGTGCCTCACGTCACACGTCCAGTTGGGAAGAGACACAGTGAACCAGAAAACACATAAACTACATACCACGACTGAGGACTCGTCAAAGAATGACATATTTATTCATTTTGTGTTGTGTGTGTGTGGGTATATATCGTTTCTCTCATATATGTTGGTTTTTAATAAATACATATATATCTACGTATAAATGGTTCATTCTGATTATCTACCGATCGTTTTTCTCACTATTCTGCTGTGCGTGTCGCCCAAAGATGTTCCTGTAGGACGTGAAAATGACAGAAAATGACCAGATTGGTTCCCTATTTTTAAAGAAATATATAATTATTTCAACTCTGAAGCATCTCGATGGTAGTTTTTGATCATTGACGTGAAATGGCGATCCTGTATAGCTCCTTCCTTCCTTTAATTAACCTTTAAATTTAAAGCAACCTACATGGAAAAGTGTATATTTTCACCAAAAAAGCTAAAAAAAAAAAAAGCTAAAAACTAAACATTTGAATAAAATCGTTTGGCGCAAAACACAATAAAATATCTTTCTACGTCTCACCAGTAAACAAGTGTCATAATAACCTTTAAATTTAAAGAAACCGAGATGGAAAAGTGTATTTTTTCCACACACACACAAAAAAAAAGATTAGTACCAAAAACAGCTACAAACTTAGCGTTTGAATAAAATCGTTTGGTGCAAAATGCAATAAAATATCTTTCTTCGTCTCACTAGTAAAATACTGTCATAATAACCTTTAAATTTAAAGTAACCAACATGGGAAAGTGTATATTTTCACAAAAAAAAACTAAGATTAGTACTGAAAACAGCTAAAAACTTCATCATCTGGTGCAAAATACCCAAAAAAATCCCTTTTCATTGGCATTTTATTTGACAATTTCCATGCAGGTTTGTCCGGATCGGAGCCTCTTGTTCTCTCGCTTTGACCCGCAGGCCTCATGTTTGACGGCAAATCACGTAAATCATCAAGCCGGCGCTCTTTTACCGGATCGACGAGTCATTTGTTGTGATGTCGCAGTTTGGCTTCCCGCCGCGTGTGTAAATCATGTCATTAAACGTGTTTGAACAGGAGAGGTTAGGCCTAATTACACGCCTGCAGCGCCGCTGGAGGCGCCGGGCGCAACTTCAAACCTGTTTATGTAACCGGGGAGAACGCCAGGAATGACGGCGGAGGACGGAGGACTCGTCCGCCGTCCATTCCTGGCATATCGCTGTTGTGTGTGTGTGTGTGTGTGTGTGTGAAGCTGAAATGTCGTCTGAGACGTCACCTCTCTCGTGCATCTTACATTTTGTGCAACAGAATTAGACGTCGACGTCCCAAACGATAGTGTGAATACTGCCAAACCAGGAAAAGTGTAATAAAACTGAAGAAAAGGTGTAATATTAACTAAGAGAAGGTGCGTAACGTTTCCTCAATGACCAACTGGGATCATTACCTCATCTTCCTTTTCAAATTCAGTTTGATTTCTGGCTGAAAGATGTTTTTTTTTTTATGCCACTTTCACTTCTAATAATAAAAAATAACTTGTATCAATAAAAAGTAATAATAGACACTATTTACATTTACTATGTTGTCTCCATGACAACCACACGATGCAGAAGCTTATATACACTTCTTAGGTATTTGGTCTTTGTGGAGCCTTTGATCCAAAGCTGCAATGATACATTTCAATTTTCTCAAACTTTCACTTTCTGGCTTATTAATATTTTCAAAATAGACAAAATTACTTACTTACTTACTCGTTTGACTCCACAAAGAGGAATTCTCCTCTTTTATTTTGTGGAATTATCATCTTGGATAAATTAGCTGCAACTTTTAGTCTTTTAACTAAATAACTTGTATGAATAAAAAGTGATAATTGACACTATTTGCATTTTCTATATTGTCTCCATGACAACCACACGATGCATACACTTATATACACTCCTTATTTTTTTATTTTTTGGTTTTTTTTTTTTTATATTTTGCTCCAAAGTTGCAATGACACATTAAAATGTTCTCAAACTTTCCCTTTCTGGTTTATTAATACATTCGAAATAGACGAAATTACTTACTGACTTACTTGTTTGACTCTACAAAGAGGAATTATCTTTTATTTTGTGAAATTATCATATTGGATAAATTAGCTGCAACTTTTAAGCTTTCAACTTTTAAGTGGAAACAGACAAACAGAACTTTTTCACGGTGTGTGTCGTTTGAAGACAGAAACAAAGGTGTGAACTCGTGGGGCGCTCAAAACATCCTTCAACGTTTCTGCGGTTTCTGTAGAAACCAACCAAAACATCTGAACAGTGTCTCAAGTCCTTTGCAACAGAGCAAACGGCAAAAAAAAAAAAAAAAAAATCAGTGAAAAACATTGAGCTGCTAATCTGGAGTAAACACCGTCTCCGCCCGGCTGGAATGGATTTTCCCAGATTGTGCGTTTGTCCGATAGCGAGCAGGTGGAGGACGCCCGGTCCTCTCGAGGTCAAACAAACACACCTCGGCAGTCTTTATCCGTCCCTCCCTCAAGGTTTTCCCACCGAACAGCCGGGTTAAGAGACGAGGCCGTCGAAAAGCGCGTTCAGAAACGTCTCCCTTTGGCCAAAAACGCTTAAAAATCAAACGCTTCACAATAAAAGTCCACTTGAAAGGTGTAAAAGCAAAATAAAAATGTATTTAAAGAGGATAAATCGATCTCCAAATAGGTAAATATTCAAGGATTCCGAGCCCCAAAACGTAAAGCAAAGAACACAACAGAGGAATAATTATCATATAAAATAGCACAGAAAAACTCTAATTCAATTCAACTTTATTTATATAGCACCAAATACAACACAGTCATTTCCAGGCGCTTTTTAATGCATAAAAACCAACGAATCCACATGAAGCAAGCAGTTATGTAAATAAGGTGCAATAAATATATATACTATAAGCAGTGCTTACAATAGTAAACAGGTAAATGTGTGAAAATTAACTTTATTAATATTGTAATATATTTTACCTGGAGATTTTAATTTTGCAATTTTGGATTTATTGAAACACACAATTTGAGGAAGTCAATTTCAAAGTCGCTTTGAAGATTTTAAACGTAGATTTGTTAAACATTAAAGTCCAAGTGAAATGAAAACTCGACCTCCAAAACACTCTGGCTGTCGCTTCCAGGGACATTTTTCCTGCTAACTGGCCGAAGGGTAAAATGTTAAAACACGGCAATCTGCGACAAAATAGCCAATAAATCCGCTGCTGGGCGGAGCTTCTGACAATAACAGAGTGACATCACGAGTTGTGCACACGCCCAAGTTGTGTTTACATTATGGAGGATCAGAGTTTTGACCACGAAGAGGCTGAATTTAACCATATTTCATCATCATGGTCATTTCAAACCCAGTGATTGATGAAGAAGACACAGAAGGTGGTTCTGCCATCGGTGACCCCGTCTGGAACATGTTTGAGGAAGCAGAAGACGCTTCGTCCTCCATTCGTCCTCGTCTCCTCGCTTCAGCAGCCGCCAGTTTTCACCTTTGAGGCTTTGAGGCTCCTGACTTTTGGCAGAACGACTTGGCTTCCTGGATCCAACATGTCGAAACGCTTTTCTGACTGCGGAATCACCGAAGATGAGTCCAGGTATTACTTGATCGTCTACTAGCCGCGCAAGCTAGCGGCTCCCGCTAGCTGCTAGCCGCCCGAGCTAGCGGCTCCCGCCACTTTTCTCCTCCCTCGGTCTCTTCCAGGCTCAATCTTTCGTCAAGGCTCATAAAACACAGACTATAACTTCAAAACACTGTAAAAACTTGGATATTTAAGAGGAAACAAGCCGATATAAACAAAACAGATCGAGATCTGCACAACTCTTGACGTCACGCCCACGAAGAAGGATTCCCCCGATTTCGTCGGCTGGAGATTCAAAATCCAAATAACTTTGTTATGCGACAACAGTGGAGGGGCAGAGTCGGAGGAACCTTAGAAGTAGTAGCCCAACGATCGTTTTTTGCAAAGTAGTGTTTTACATTTCACTAGAACTTTAAATCCGTGAAATACGATAAAGTACAGTAACAGTGTTTGTTCCGTGAGTAAAAAACCTAGATAGTGTTTGTTTCTCCCAGTATGAAGCAGACTCCGCCCCCCCGTCCCCCCCCCCTGTCCTCCCATCCCGTCCCGTCCGTCCCGGGCTCCGGGGCCCGTCCTCCCGGGTTCAGGACGGGCCCCGGACCTCGGCGACACACACAAAGAATTCATTGAGAGGCAGAAAGCGAGGGAAGACAGTTTCTCAGGAGGAGGACAATGGGCGTTCTCCTCCATTTGGCTCGGCCTTTCATCCTTGGTCGTCCACAAGGGACAATTGTTTGGACACAATGCGATACGGGGGCAGAGCTTCAGGAGACGCATCGCTTTTAATTAACTGTTGGTAATGATCTCATTATTGGGGCCGAGCGGCTTCCCCGGGCCCGAGGTGAGTCTGGGGTCAGCGTTCTGAACGGACAACCGACAAAAAAACAAAAACATGGAGGAATTTGTCCGGCCGCCACGGCGCATCAGCTCAGACACCGGGGGACTTTTTAATCCCACCAACATATAGAGGACATTGAGGGTTTTTTATTATTAAGGTTTTGTTCTGGCTGTTTTCGAAAAAAATAAAAAAAATTTAATGTTTATTCGGTCAACCAAATACATGATGCAACGAAACAGAAAAGGAAAAAATAAAACATTTCTATCAATTTATTTTGTCAATGAAACGACATCTTTCATTGACAATTGACATTTCAGGCTGAACTTTAAATTATTTTGCCGAATATGGTATTTCAGAGTTTTCAGCTTTGACTTATTTCAGAGTAAAAGCTTCTGTAATTAAAGCAACGAAACTGAATCACAGTATGAGTGACGTCATTTTCAGAGGCTTGCTTTTCTTAGCCATGCCCATAAAATTTTAATAATTTTTTTTTTTCATTTTGTGATTCCTGAGCTCAAAAATAGTGAGTTCAAACCACCTTTTAAATTATTAAATGGAGTGGATTTATTTATTTTTTTAATCGTCCACACATATCATCTATCTGGGAAAATAACACGAGCTTCTATGTGGGAATCTATCTGGGAAAAAACACTAGCGTCTGACTGGGAATCGTCTATCTGGGAAAAAACAGTAGTGTCTAACTGGGAATCTGGGGAAAAAAACACTAGCGTCTAACTGGGAATCGTCTATCTGGGAAAAAACATTAGTGTCTAACTGGGAATCGTCTATCTGGGATAAAACACTAGCGTCTAAATGGGAATTGTCTATCTGGGAAAAAACACTTCACGTCTAACTGGGAATCGTCTATCTGGGAAAAAACACTAGCGTCTATCTGGGAATCTGGGGAAAAAAACACTAGCGTCTAACTGGGAATCGTCTATCTGGGAAAAAACACTAGCGTCTAACTGGGAATCTGGGGAAAAAAACACTAGCGTCTAACTGGGAATCGTCTATCTGGGAAAAAACATTAGTGTCTAACTGGGAATCGTTTATCTGGGATAAAACACTAGCGTCTAAATGGGAATTTTCTGTCTGGGATAAAACACTAGCGTCTGACTGGGAATCGTCTATCTGGGAAAAAACAGTAGTGTCTAACTGGGAATCTGGGGAAAAAAACACTAGCGTCTAACTGGGAATCGTCTATCTGGGAAAAAACATTAGTGTCTAACTGGGAATCGTCTATCTGGGATAAAACACTAGCGTCTAAATGGGAATTGTCTATCTGGGAAAAAACACTTCACGTCTAACTGGGAATCGTCTATCTGGGAAAAAACACTTCACGTCTAACTGGGAATCGTCTATCTGGGAAAAAACACTAGCATCTAACTGGGAATCTGGGGAAAAAAACACTAGCGTCTAACTGGGAATCGTCTATCTGGGAAAAAACATTAGTGTCTAACTGGGAATCGTTTATCTGGGATAAAACACTAGCGTCTAAATGGGAATTTTCTGTCTGGGATAAAACACTAGCGTCTAACTGGGAATCGTCTATCTGGGAAAAAACACTAGCGTCTATCTGGGAATCTGGGGAAAAAAACACAAGCGTCTAACTGGGAATCGTCTATCTGGGAATCCATGGAGACAGAGGTTCTAAAATAAATGAATGAAGACAAAGTCAAGAAGAACAACTTCTACAGGGGAAAAAACAGTTGTTCTTTGCATTAATCTGAACGTTGTCGTTCTGCTCAGCGACTCCGTCACTGTAAACTCTGGTCACTTCACGTGTGTCAAACTTTCCCACATTTCCTTCCTTGTTAAAAAAGAAAAAAAGAACAAGGAAATTAAATAATGAGGTCAATGATGGAAAACATGGCGATGACGTCGCCACCTGAGTCCCACTACAACTGTTTTACTTGGTGCTTTAAAAAAAACGACAGGAAATGTTCCCAAGTTTTCAGTTTCCAACATGAAAACAGACGAACGGCATTAAAGAAACCCGACGAACGTATGGAACCGTGTCTGAGGGGTCGGGATCAACCGTTTTATGATAACAAACGTCACTTCTACGCTTGTTTTTTATAGTTTCCACGTTAGTTTTGAGCTCTAATTCAGACCTGATGTCCTGGTTTGCTGGAAGGTGGAACTGAGACGCCGGACTGGAGCTCATTTTATCAGAGCGTGAGAAATCAAACAAATATAAAAATAAAAAAAGACCAAAAACACATTTTTATGTTCATAATTGTCCACATACACACAAAATTCTAGACTTTTTTCCCCACTGGGTTTTGTCTTTTGCCGTCCCTCAGGACAGGAAAGCAGCCAATCACAGGGCTCCTCTGATTGGCCGATTCTGTCCAATCAGGTCTTTTTTTCATAATCATACAAAATCTTCCTCGTCTACAAAATCCTGCAAAAACATGTGGATGTGGAACTTTATGCTCAGTTTCATTTGAAATTATCGCGGTGATTTTTTTTTTGACCTCGTGAATTTTAGTTGTTAATTTTATTCTGGAAAACCGTCTGTTGTAACTCAAACTTTTCATTTAAGTGGCAGATTTTATCTCCCACGCTGCACGTTGCAAAATTCAGATTTATTCACTATAAGGGTTTATTGACTCCATATATACAAGTCTGCTCCATACTTATAGATGCTTATTTCATATTTTAGTCTTTTACTAGTAATTTAAGAATCCTATCAAAATTCTGTAAAGAATGCGCCTTGAGATTCAGCAACGTATTTTCTACTTCACCCATTCACTCCACAGCAAACAAGCAGAATTCAATTAATATAATTAATATATAAAACCGGTACATATAGAGCAGTACGATCTAGATATCCGGTACGATTAATCCGGATTCTGTGATTTTTAGTCCAAAGCGGCAGCGTCACACAAAACCAATCCCAGCAGATTTGAAAGAACCCGATCGGTCCCGCCACTAAACTGTATGGAAGTTAAAACTGTGCCATCAGATTCTGAAGTCGAATTTCTAACTCTGAATTTTTTTTACCATCGAAATCAGACTTTGAATTTTAAAAGCTGTCGAATTTCAAGTACGTATCTTTTTTTTTTACTTCTGATTTTTTTTCATCATCTATGAATATTCAGTGCGTAAAAATTCAATGTGTCTAAAAATTCAGCTGCAAAACAGTCAGAATTTGTTTTTGCAGCTGAATTTTTAGACACATTGAATTTTTACACACTGAATATTTTTAGAAATATATACATTTGAAATTCCACAGCTTAAGTCTGATTTCGATGGTAAAAAAAATTCAGAGTTAGAAATTCGAATCCAGAATCTGATGGCACAGTTTTACTTCCATAAAACTGCTCCCCTGTACCAACAAATGTGAAATTTGGGTTCCTCTCCGACCGCAAGGCTAATTCAATCCCCAGACCCCAAGAACTGTTCCCACCAACTGCTTCTCTTTAATCGCCGGCGTCTCTCCGAAGAATAAAGTTTATTTTATCCACCTCCCGCTTTACGGCTAATAGAAGGTTCCGCGCTGCGGCGCGATATAAACAGAATGTTTTACACGCCTGTAAAGACGGGGATATGAACGCTGCTAGAGCGGCGCTAACTGGATCCATGCAGGCCTCCAGGGGGGGGTGGGGGGGAGCAGCAGGGGGGGTGGGGGGGAACCGGGGGGGGGGGAACTGCCTTTCCTGGACTTTTTAAGACTAAATACAGCGACAACACGCAACAGTGTGTGTGTGAGAGAGAGAGAATCACTGTGGTCACATGAGTCAGTGGAACACGGCGGTGGCCCAGAGGAAGACTCCGCGATAAGAGGAAGATAAACTCGTTTTACGCCGACGTCTTCCAGAACGCCGCCGCCGCCGCCGCCGCCTCGGGGGCGGAGACGCGTCACGAAGGGCAACAAACCCCCAAGAAACCGTCGCCGATTGACCGGATTGATTCCCAGACGGCCGAGCAGAAACACACTGTGTGTGTGTGTGTGTGTGTGTGTGTGTGTGTGTGTGTGTGTGTGTGTGTGTGTGTGTGTGTGTGTGTGTGTGTGTGTGCCGAGCGCCAGATGGCTCTTGATTCGGAACACAGGCTTTTAATTTGAAACAGGAACGAGGCCGTCGCGGCTTTGAAGGCTCACGCTCGTCCCGTGGCCACGGCGGGAAGTGGGAACGCGAACGGTTCGGCGCTCGTTCACACGACGACGTTTCCGAGAGAAAACGTAAAAAAAAAAAAAAAAAAAAAGCATTTTCACGCACACACACATACACACACACACAATCAATGCCCTGGAATCAACATCGTCAATGTTAATAACATAAAGGAAGCTCAGTTTATCCGTCGTTGCCTTGTTGGTTGCCAGGTTCTATAAATTTGCTTGAATCTGTACAAGTCAATATAAACGATCACGTTAACGTTACAACGTGACTTTAAAACAACCAATCAGAGGCTCCAGTCCTATGGGAGGACAGTAAAATAATGGTAAAATTTAAATTAAATATAATCCTGAGTGGTGGCGTTGTAATGCAGGTTTATACCTGTTAAAAAGGGGTTTTTTGCTCTTTCCAGCGTTTCCTCGTGGAATTGTTGGAAATTACGTTTTGTTTTTTTGGCACTTTGTGTAAAATTGATAGAATCTGAGCCCATTTTCTTTGAACAAACTGGAACATATTATACTAAATTATGTTTTTCATCATATTAATTTGCAATGAAAGAGATGAAAGGAGGTTATTAGAGTTAAATCTCCTCGTAAAGGTTCTTTTATCTCCAGCGTGAAGACGAGCTCAGAAGACGATGCAGCAGGACGCCGCAGTAACGAACAGGCGGACGGAGAGAATAGAAAAGACAGTGGGTAAACACGGAGGGTGAGAGAGAACGAGGGAAAGCGGAGATGAAAGGAAGGCCGCGCCGCGTGACGCTAGCCCCGGAGACAGGAGCCGCCGCCGCTAAACTCGCTGTATAAAACAAACAGCAGGAACAAAAACACAAACAACAAAAAAAAAAGAAAAGAAAGAAAGGCTTCCTCTGATGTCTGAATGAGCCCCGGGGCAGAGACGGGCCTCTTCCCATCTTTTCATCCCCCTTTTTCTTTTTCTCTTTTAACCCAAACCGATGTTTGCTGCTCGCTGCAATTAGCCGCCGCGACGGCGGGAAGTACGACTCTGATTAAAGTCGGCAAAGTGACATAAAGAGAACGGTATTGTGTTTGTTGGACGGGAACCTCAAGCTCTTTTTCTTTTCTTTTCTTTTCTTTTTTTGTCTTTTTCTTCTTCCTCCTCTCTTCCACACGCAGATGTGGTGCTCGTCTTCCCAAGTGTGTGACTCCTTCCTTTATCGGCCGGCGAGAGATAAAGAGCGGGAGCAGTGCGAGTAAACATCCCTCCGGGGGTCCGGGGGGGTCCGGGGGGGGGGGGGGGGGCAACGTAAACAATGTTTGCTTAATGAAGAGCTGGAAAGACCCACCGCCCCCACCCTGAATGCACCACCCGCAGATCTCCCAGCGCCGGGTGCTTTAATTAACACACTTAAAACACACACACACCCCCACACACAACACCCCCCCCCCCACACACACACACACACACACACGTGTTTGTACACAAACTTCTACTGCTTTGCGCCTCCTCCTCCTCCTCTTCCTTCTCCTCCTCCACCACCTCCTCCTCCTCCTTCCTCCACCTCCTCCTCCTCTTCCTCCTCTTCCTTGTTCTCCTCCTCCTCTTCCTCCTCTTCTTCCTCGTCTTCCTCCTCCTCTTCCTCCCCTTCCTTGTTCTCCTCCTCTTCCTCCTCCCCCAAGAAGTAAACAATATAATTTCAATGAGAGTAACTCGATTTATTCTCGTATCTTATTTTGAAGTCTTGTTGTCATCCTGTGCGATTTAAACAGGATGTGAAAGGTTTTACTTTGAAATGCTGAAAAACGGTAAACGAGCGATGGCGGCGGAGCGATGCGGTCGTGTCGCCGTGTCGCCGTGGAACTCAGCAGGTTCGTTGGCGACGGAAAACGACACATTCTTTGTAAAGACGTTTTTTGTTTGTTTTTTTAACCGACGTAGAATGGTGAAATGAACGCAATTCAACTTTTACGAGGAAAGTTCGTAAATCTGACGAGGCAGTTACGTCAGCAGGTCTCCGACGCGTCTCTTGAGAAGTCAGAAAGTCCCGTTGAGCTGGTTGAGACCAGTTCCGGGGGGGGGGGGGGGGGTTAAATAACAGGTCTGGAGCTG
Organism: Blennius ocellaris; assembly: GCF_963422515.1. Taxonomy (NCBI): domain Eukaryota; kingdom Metazoa; phylum Chordata; class Actinopteri; order Blenniiformes; family Blenniidae; genus Blennius; species Blennius ocellaris. Next base: position 33,107 of record NW_027662230.1, read on the forward strand.
CTGGAATTACAGCGTTTGTTAGAAAGCCTCCAGTCCCAGAAAACGATGGCCGGGGGACGAGGCGTCATTGATGAGATGCCTCCGCGTCTCTCGAAGGCGTGAGAGCGTCCCGGGGTGGACGGTCCGGAGGTGGACGGTCCGGAGGGGGACTGTCCGGAGGGGGACCGTCCGGAGGTGGACCGTCCCGAGGTGGACAATCCCGAGGCATTCTGATAAGGCGGACGGACGTGTTTGTGTTCTCACGCCTGGGCGTCCCGTGAGCGGCGAGGGGAGGGGGAAAAAAAAAAAAATGAAGCCCTAAACTTTTAACTCGGGCCCCAAAAAAACAGCTGTTTCCCCCTCAGGTGTGTGTGTGTGTGTGTGTGTGTGTGTGTGTGTGTGTGTGTGTGTGTGTGTGTGTGTGTGTGTGTGTGTGTGTGTGTGTGTGTGTGTGTGTGTAGGCTTGTCACCAGGTGCCGTTCCTCATGTCTCCAGCGCTGCTTACAAACACTAATTACCATGGGTAAACTGTTCCCAGGCCAGCGAGAGGCGCGCATCGTCATGGCCTCTGGCAGTGCAGCGCGAAAAAAAACAACAGCGGGGAAGAAGAAATGTGTCCAAACAAAAAAAAAACAGAAAACATATAAACGACATAACGTGTCTGACTCGGCCTTTGAGCAAAAGCTGGAGGAAGAGGAGGCCCGACGAAGGTCGGAGCTCCGATGGCTCTGGAGCGTCCGCCGAGGCCACGTTGGGAAGTGGGAACGGGAAAAGCTTTGTAGTGTTTTGGAGGTCCGTTCCCACGACGACGGAGCCCGTTGCCGTGGAAACGAGGGGGAAAAGACAACTTTTCTTTGCAGAACGTTTTAGAGGTTCCGTTACAGAAAAAAAAAACAATAGCGTCAACTCGTGGTGCAAACATGCCGACTACAGTTTTTTTTTGTAATTCTGCTGTTGATGTGACATTGCTACAGAACTTTTCCGAAAAGAAAATGCAAAAACGATGTGAAACGAAGCAAAATAGTTGTATCAAAAAAACGTTTGTTTTTTTTTAAGACGCTTTAAATGAGATAAAAACGGTAGGGTTACAAAAAGACAGATCTGTATTCAAAAAAATGAAAATAAATAACTTTTCCACATCAATATATCAGAATATTAACATGAGACTAAAGAAAATGCAAAAATGATGTGAAACGAGGTAAAATGGTTGTTTCAAAAGTTTTTTTTAGTTTTTTTTAGATGCTTTAAATCAGATAAAAGCGGTAGGGTTACATTTCTAACAGTTGAAGAGAAAAAGACAGATTTATACTGTAAAATAAATAAATAAATAAATAACTTTTCCACATCAATACATCAGATTATTAAAATGAGACAAAAGAAAATACAAAAACCTGAATTACATAATTAAAAGAATTATAAAAAGGGGCACATATTTAACCAATTTTTATCATTTTGCTCATTAGAAATGCTTCAAAAATGTGTTATTGGGTCACTTTTTATTTTATTTTAATCATATATAAATGACTGGCCTGGGCTGTGAGGTGTTAAGTGCATTATGAAATCTCACGAGATAGCCTCAAACTTTTATTCACTTATTCACACGAACCCCTGAATAAAGACTCCAGTCCGTTAAAACCTCAACGGTTTCACATAATCTGGTGATGGATGTGGGGGGGAACGCAGACCGAGGCCTCGCCGTGCCCCGACGCCTCGCGCCTTACCAGCAGAGTTACCGCGGCGGGCTGCAGACAATGGGAGCTTTTTATGTAGGAGTGGAGTCCGCGGGCGTTTGTCCCGCAGTCGTACCAGAACGCCGACATTCGTTCCGCCCGCCGCGCCGAGGAGATCTCGTAAAGTAGCGTGCAATTACGTTTCGGTTTGGCGTCTGCGGTAACGGATGGAGGCTCGGTATTTAAGTAAATTCACAAAAAAAACGCACATGGACGACGCTGTACATGCCCCCCCCTCCGTCCTCCGCCCCCCCCCCCGCTACCCTCCGAGCGCCTCGCTGTGTGGTACGTCGTCTCCCGAGGACTCGTAAAGCTGCGGCTTTGTTGAAGAGCTCGTTACGTTCTGGAGCCTCTCGGCACCTCTGCTAATGGCGAGACGTAAAATCGCAACCCGTTTGAGTAGCCGGCGGCGGGATTAACGAGGCGAGGGCCCGCGAAAAAGCCGCCGTTCCGCCATTTTCTGCCGAGTCATCGCGGGACGAGGACTCTGAAGCACCCTCGAGATCTGGAGACGTTTTGTCCAGGGATCCCCTCTCGGCCCCCCCCTTGATGCGTGACCGTCGCCGCTCTACGGAGGCTTTCATGGCCGTCCTTTGAAGATGTGCGTCATTTCTGGAAAACACTTTTATCATTGGAACAAGAGGGGGGGGGGGGGGGGGGGGGGAAGAACATTTTTAAAAAACAAAACAAAAAAAAACAAAACGCAACCCTTCTGCTTGCCCCGAGGCGCTTTCTGAGGACGTTTGGAACCGTAACCAAACCCTGCCTCCGCCTCCAACTTTGATGAGCGTAATTGGGTAGTTTCTCGCGTAGAAATGAAAAGGTAGGACTGGCGAAAATGATGTATAATCACGGTGCATCATAATAAAAACATCTTTTAAAAAAAGGAAAAAAAAAGCAGAAACTGAAGCGTGGAAGGAGAGAGGAGGCGGCGTTAAACAAAGACAGACTTTGAAGCTGCAGACGAACTGCAGTCTTGAAAACCTGCAATTCAGTTTGCTGTTTGTTTTTCTGCAACAGAGAGAACGAGGGAGGGAGGGAGGGAGGGAGGGAGTCTGTAACGTTTACTAAATTGTGGCTGGTCGGCTGCTCCGGGCTGTAACTGGATATTGTAATGAGCCGGCCCGCCCGCTGGGCTTTTCTTCTGGCCGGGACCGTGTACCTGAAGCCCGCCTCCACCCTTAAATTACTCTTTCTTTTTCTTTTTCCAGGCCTTTTCCTGCAAAAAAAAAAGAAGCAGCAAACAACACGTCAACTTTAAGCTCAAGATCAAAGCAATCGGCGGGCGATGAAGGAACAGCGGCGTCGACTAAATTGGGTTTAACTCGTCTTGTAGTACCCGTTTTGAACCAGAAGGTGGTGCATTGAGTCGCGCTAGCACAGACTGTTCATTAAGAGAAAGCAGATTCCAAGACTGACGAAACACTGAAGACAGACGTGTTCGACGACTACGAACCAACTCTGGCGTTAGCGTGACTCAGCATTTTTATCCAGCTTTGGGGAAGCCGGACTCATCATGTGGCTTAAAGTTGACGGTGTTTTGCTGAATGAGCGATCCACACCCGGTGACAGCCTGCATTGTCGCAACGCCCGCGGGAAATTATCGGCGGGATTACAGATGTATAGACGCTAGTAATTATTGCTAACATGTTGATGCATGTTCTGCATGAGTATAATTACTGAGCGACGACACGATTTTGTCATAATGAATTATCAAACCATGTTATTGACTTGATGACCCAAACATGTAAGTTGCGTATGGAGAATGGAGGGAGGGAGGGAGGGAGGGAGGGAGGGAGGGAGGGAGGGAGCTGCCATGGAGACAGACATGCAGGGGAATGAGTTTCATTAGCAGACCCTCAGCGGGACCCCGCCAGTCACTCTGCTACTGGAGATAAACACCAGATCAACAGCGAGGCAAGGAAAACCATTAGTTAAAGCGTCACCCAGTCCAAACGTGACACGATAACCAAAATACTTCAATCTCAGCGGGGGACCAACAAGTGTTAAGTAAAGCAACATTGAGGCTTTTAGGGTAATTCTTCTAAAATACCAGTGTACATTTAGTGGACCTCTCAGGAGGATGATAGAAGTGACATCATACACATTCACGTAACTCAGTTTAGAATTTAAACCCCCCCCAAAAAAGCATAAAGGACAGCTGGATTGATTGAAACAGTCTCTGGAGTCAATCGATTAGATTTTGGGACGTTTGACAACAAACCGTTGCAAAAAACAACAACAATGTGCCATGCAAAGCGGATGAGAGAGGCGTCCTCATGGAGATCAAAGGAGATCAGAGTCTGTTGCCGTGGAGACGCTCCCTGCTCAGTGTTGCTCCCCGACAGGCTCGTTAGCGGCAAACACACTGGCAATGCTAACTCGATTCCACAATGAGAGTCTGCGCTCTACCGAGGACGATAGAAGTGAAATCATACACATTCACGTAACTCAGTTTTGAATAAAAAAAAAAATTAAAGCTGCAAGCAGCGTTGGCCGGGACCTCGCTCAAGCCCGTCGGGGTGGCCACGATCCTCTAGACCTGTTAATGGTCATTTTTTAAGTTAAAAAAAAAAAACGTTTTTTCATGACTTTTATTTTGAAAAAACGGCATCAAAACCTAATTAGCTAGTGATTCGTGACCACAGCGCCCCCATTAGGCCACCTACCAAATTTCAGCTCAATCGGACAGACAACAAACTGTTGCGAAAAAAACCAACAATGTGCCACACAAAGCGGATGAGAGAGGCGTCCTCATAGAGATCAAAGGAGATCAGCGTCTGTTGCCGCGGAGACGCTCCCCGACAGGCTCGTTAGCGGCGAACACGCTGGCAGTGCTAACTCGATTCCACAAACAATGACAGTCTGCGCTCTACCGAGCGTAGCTCTAGCTTGCGGGATCTTTCAATGGCTTTGCGCTGCGTGACTGAAACTCGAACCACGAACACAGACGGTGGTGATAATGACGACCCTCTACGGGTTTACTCCCCCGCGGCACAAATAAAACCGTCGTTCTCGCCGTCTGTCGCCCTGTCAGTGCCGATCGCACCTCATCTGGTTCCCGTTTGCACTTTTACGGCGCTTCTGCTGCCGCTGAAGGACAGCCGAGGGTTCCTACGGTAATATCGACTGCAAATCCGAAAAAACAACAGCAGGGGGAAAAAGAGAGAGAAAGAAAGAGAAAGATGAAAAAGCAGGACGAGAGGAGGACGAGAACGGGAGTCGTCACGGTGTTTGACATTCACAGAGATGACCTCACGCGCGGAAACGGGTAAACGGAGGATTGGAAATTCCTGGACGCTGCTGTGAGAACGGAAAGGTCGTGCCAGCAGCGGATACGACACACACACACACACACACACACACACACACACACACACACACACACACACACACACACACACACACACACACACACACACACACACACGCACACACACACTCCAGTGGTTTCCAGCTTCGTGACACACGGTGTGATCCCCGATGTCGGTTCTGCTCACGACAAAGAAAACAGTTTGTCGGCTTCACTGTAACGCTCCAGCCAATCAGACGTCGGAGTTTTAATTAGCGGTGATATAGATGAATATGAACAATATTTAGTGTATATAAATCAACAAGTCCTCTTGAGTCAGTGTGTAGTAAGAGCGACATCCCTGCACACACATTCATAGCGACTTCATGTTTCCTTTAAACTCACAGTAACCCCACAATACGAGTGCGTGAACAGATTTAGGTCCCTACAACTGTAACGCACACATATTAGGGTCGACTCTATGAAGTCGTTCGTGTTTTTAAATGTCTGAAAACGCTGCTCACTATTCTGACGTGATCTAAAAACAAGGCTGCAGCTGGAAGTCGGGCTGACATGAGCTGATGTTTCCATGTTTTCCAAACGTTCGCGACTTCACAGGAGCAGCTGGGCTAAAAAACACGACGCTACGTTAAAATGGGACATTTTCGTTGTGTTTTGGGCGTCTCTGGAGAGGGGGGGGGGGGGGGGGGGGGGGTTGTGTCTCATCCGGTCTCGCCCCATTCTGTCCCATCTCGTACAATTCC